>NW_025726293.1:0-94834 GCF_021461395.2 Schistocerca americana | reverse complement strand
CGATGAAACGCAGAAAATGCATCGGAATTAAATACAATAACCACAATGCCGACTTAAGTACAAGAAAACTGACTCTTCTTACTGTCTATGTTTTTAACCATTCCTGTGACACTAGTTAAAGATTCCGAAGCTTCACTTCAGGTTACTGTATCTCTCTGACCTTCTTATTGACGATTAAACACTGAAATTGCATCGGAATTAAATACAAAAGGCACAATGACGTCCGAATTACAAGAAAACTCTTCCTACTGTCTATGTTTTGAACCATTCATGTGACACTAGTTATAGCTTCCAATGCTTCACTTCAGGTTTACTGTATCCATCAGACCTTCTTATTGACGATGAAACACAGAAATTGCATCAGAATTAAATACAAAAGGCACAATTCCGACTTAAGTACAAGAAAACTGACTCTACTTACTGTCAATGATTGAACCATTCCTGTGACACTAGTTATAGATTCCGATGCATCACTTCAGCTTTACTGTTTCCCTCTGACCTTCTTATTGACGATGAAACACAGAAATAACATTGGAATTAAATATAAACGGCACAACGCCGACTTAAGTACAAGAAAACTAACTCTTCTTACTGTCTATGTTTTTAACCATTCCTGTGACACTAGATATAGATTCCGATACTCCACTTCTGGTTTACTATATCCCTCTGACCTTCTTGTTGACGATGAAACGCAGAAATCGCATCGGAATTAAATACAAAAAGCACAATGCCGACTTAAGTACTACAAAACTGACTCTTCTTACTGTCTATGTTTTGAACCATTCCTATGACACTAGTTACAGATTCCGATGCTTCACTTCAGGTTTACTGTATCCATCAGACCTTCTTATTGACGATGAGTCTCAGAAATTGCATCGGAATTAAAAGCAAAAGGCACAATGCCGACTTATGTACAAGAAAACTGATTCTTCTTACTGTCTATGATTGAACCATTCCTGTGACACTAGTTATAGATTCCGATGCTTCACTTCAGGTATACTGTATCCCTCTGACCTTCTTATTGACGATGAAACACAGAAATTGCATCGGAATTAAATACAAAAGGCACAATGCCGACTTAAGTACAAGAAAACTGACTCTTCTTGCTGTCTATGTTTTTAACCATTCCTGTGACACTAGTTATAGATTCCGATGCTTCACTTCAGGTTTACTTTATTCCTCTGACCTTCTTATTGACGATGAAACACAGAAATTGGATCGGAATTAATTACAAAAGGCACAATGCCGACTTAGGTACAAGAAAACTGACTCTTCTTGCTGTCTATGTTTTGAACCATTCCTGTGACTCTAGTTATAGATTCCGATGCTTCACTTCAGGTTCACTGTATCCATCTGACCTTCTTATTGACGATCAAACTCTGAAATTGCATCGGAATTAAATTCAAAAGGCACAATGCCGACTTAAGTACAAGAAAACTGACTCTTCTTACTGTCTATGATTTGAACCATTCCTGTGACACTAGTTATAGATTCCGATGCTTCACTTCAGGTTCACCGATTCCCTCTGACGTTATTATTGACGATGAAACACAGAAATTGCATTGGAATTAAATACAAAAGGCACAACGCCGACTTAAGTACAAGAAAACTGACTCTACTTACTGTCAATGATTGAACCATTCCTGTGACACTAGTTATGTATTCCGATGCTTCACTTCAGGTTTACTGTATTCCTCTGACCTTCTTATTGACGATGAAACACAGAAATTGCATCGGAATTAAATACGAAAGGCACAATGCCGAATTAAGTACAAGAAAACTGACTCTTCTTATTGTCTAAGTTTTGAACCATTCCTGTGACACTAGTTATAGTTTCCGATGCTTCACTTCAGCTTTACTGTTTCCCTCTGACCTTCTTATTGACGATGAAACACAGAAATAGCATCGGAATTAAATACAATAGGCACAACGCCGACTTAAGTACAAGAAAACTGACCCTTCTAACTGTCTATGTTTTGAACCATTCCTGTGACACTAGTTATAGATTCCGATGCTTCACTTCAGGTTTACTGTATCCCTCTGACCTTCTTATTGACGATGAAACACAGAAATTGCATTGGAATTAAATATAAACGGCACAACGCCGACTTAAGTACAAGAAAACTGACTCTTCTTACTGTCTATGTTTTTAACCATTCCTGTGACACTAGATATATATTCCGATGCTCCACTTCTGGTTTACTATATCCCTCTGACCTTCTTGTTGACGATGAAACGCAGAAATCGCATCGGAATTAAATACAAATAGCACAATGCCAACTTAAGTACTAGAAAACTGACTCTTCTTACTGTCTATGTTTTGAACCATTCCTATGACACTAGTTACAGATTCCGATGCTTCACTTCAGGTTTACTGTATCCATCAGACCTTCTTATTGACGATGAGTCTCAGAAATTGCATCGGAATTAAAAGCAAAAGGCACAATGCCGACTTATGTACAAGAAAACTGATTCTTCTTACTGTCTATGATTGAACCATACCTGTGACATTAGTTATAGATTCCGATGCTTCACTTCAGGTTTACTGTATCCCTCTGACCTTCTTATTGACGATGAAACACAGAAATTGCATCGGAATTAAATACAAAAGGCACAATGCCGACTTAAGTACAAGAAAACTGACTCTTCTTGCTGTCTATGTTTTGAACCATTCCTGTGACACTAGTTATAGATTCCGATGCTCCACTTCAGGTTTACTTTATTCCTCTGACCTCCTTATTTACGATGAAACACAGATATTGCTTCGGAATTAATTACAAAAGGCACAACGCCGACTTAAGTACAAGAAAACTGACCCTTCTAACTGTCTATGTTTTGAACCATTCCTGTGACACTAGTTATAGATTCCGATGCTTCACTTCAGGTTTACTGTATCCCTCTGACCTTCTTATTGACGATGAAACACAGAAATTGCATTGGAATTAAATATAAACGGCACAACGCCGACTTAAGTACAAGAAAACTGACTCTTCTTACTGTCTATGTTTTTAACCATTCCTGTGACACTAGATATATATTCCGATGCTCCACTTCTGGTTTACTATATCCCTCTGACCTTCTTGTTGACGATGAAACGCAGAAATCGCATCGGAATTAAATACAAATAGCACAATGCCAACTTAAGTACTAGAAAACTGACTCTTCTTACTGTCTATGTTTTGAACCATTCCTATGACACTAGTTACAGATCCCGATGCTTCACTTCAGGTTTACTGTATCCATCAGACCTTCTTATTGACGATGAGTCTCAGAAATTGCATCGGAATTAAAAGCAAAAGGCACAATGCCGACTTATGTACAAGAAAACTGATTCTTCTTACTGTCTATGATTGAACCATACCTGTGACACTAGTTATAGATTCCGATGCTTCACTTCAGGTTTACTGTATCCCTCTGACCTTCTTATTGACGATGAAACACAGAAATTGCATCGGAATTAAATACAAAAGGCACAATGCCGACTTAAGTACAAGAAAACTGACTCTTCTTGCTGTCTATGTTTTGAACCATTCCTGTGACACTAGTTATAGATTCCGATGCTTCACTTCAGGTTTACTTTATTCCTCTGACCTCCTTATTTACGATGAAACACAGATATTGCTTCGGAATTAATTACAAAAGGCACAATGCCAACTTACGTACAAGAAAACTGACTCTTCTTACTGACTATGTTTTGAACCATCATGTGACAAGAGTTATAGGTTCCGATGCTTTACTCCAGGTTTACTGTATCCCTCTGACCTTCTTATTGACGATGAAACACAGAAATTGCTTCGGAATTAAATACAAAAGGCACAATGGCGACTAAAGTACAAGAAAACTGACTCTTCTTACTGTCTATGTTTTGAACCATTCCTGTGACACTAGTTATAGATTCCGATGCTTCACTTGAGGTATACTGTATCCCTCTGACCTTCTTATTGACGATGAAACGCAGAAATTGCATCGGAATTAAATACAAAAGGCACAATGCCGACTTAAGTACAAGAAAACTGACTCTTCTTACTGTCTATGTTTTGAACCATTCCTGTGACACTAGTTATTGATTCCGATGATTAACTTCAGGTTTACTGTATCCCTCGGACCTTCTTATTGAAGATGAAACACAGAAATTGCATCGGAGTTAAATACAAAAGGCACAATGCCGACTTAAGTACAAGAAAACTGACTCTTATACTGTCTATGTTTTGAACCATTCATGTGACACTAATAATAAATTCCGATGCTTCACTTCAGGTTTACTGTATCCCTCTGACCTTCTTATTGACGATGAAACACAGAAATTGCATTGGAATGAAATAGAAAAAGAACAATGCCGACTTAGGTACAAGAAAACTGAGTCTTCTTACTGTCTATGTTTTAACCATTCCTGTGGCACAAATTATAGATTCCGATGCTTCACTTCAGGTTTACAGTATCCCTCTGACCTTCTTATTGACAATGAAACACAGAGATTGCATCGGAATGAAATACAAAAGGCACAATGCCGACTTAAGTACAAGAAAACTGACTCTTCCTACTGTCTATGTTTGAACCATTCCTGTGACACTAGTTATTGATTCCGATGCTTCACTTCAGGTTTACTGTATCCCTCTGACCTTCTTGTTGACGATGAAACACAGAAATTGCACGGGAATTAAATACAAAAGGCACAATGCCGACTTAAGTGCAAGAAAACTGACTATTCTTCCTGTCTATGTTTTGAACCACTCCTGTGACACTTATTATAGATTCCGATGCTTCACTTCAGGTTTACTGTATCCCACAGACCTTCTTATTGACGATGAAACACAGAAATTGCATCGGAGATAAATACAAAAGGCACAACGCCGACTTAAGTACAGGAAAACTGACTCTTCTTATAGTCTATGTTTGAACCGTTCCTGTGACACTAGTTATAGATTCCGATGCTTCACTTCAGGTTTACTTTATCCTTCTGACATTCTTATTGACTATGAAACACAGATATTGCATCGGAATGAAATACAATTGGCACAATGACGACTTAAGAACAAGAAAACTAACGCTTAATACTGTCTATGTTTTGAACCATTCCTGTGACACTAGTTATAGATTCCGATGCTTCACTTCAGGTTTACAGTATCCCTCTGACCTTCTTATTGACGATGAAACACAGAAATTGCATCGGACTTAAATACAAAAGGCACAATGCCGACTTAAGTACAAGAAAACTGACTCTTCTTACAGTCTATGATTTGGACAATTCCAGTGACACTAGTTATAGGTTTCGATGCTTCACTTGAGGTTCACTGTATCCCTCTGACCTTCTTATTGACGATGAAACACAGATATTGCATCGGAATTAAATACAAATGTCACAATGACGACTTCAGTACAAGAAAACTGACTCTTCTTACTGTCTATGATTTGAACCATTCCTGTGACACTAGTTATAGGTTCCGATGCTTCACTTCAGGTTTACTGTATTCCTCTGGTCTTCTTATTGACGATGAAACACAGAAATTGCATCGGAATTAAATACAAAAGGCACAATGCCGACTTAAGTACAAGATAACTGACTCTTCTTACCGTCTATTTTTTGAACCATTCCTGCGACACTACCTATAGATTACCATGCTTCACTTCAGCTTTACTGTATCCCTCTGACATTCTTATTGATGACGAAACACAGAAATTGCATTGGAATTAAATACAAAAGGCACAACGCCGACTTAAGTACAAGAAAACTGACCCTTCTTACTGTCCATGTTTTGAACAATTCCTGTGACACTAGTTATAGATTCCGATGCTTCACTTCAGGTTTACTGTATCCCTCTGACCTTGTAATTGACGATGAAACACAGAAATTGCATCGGATATAAATACAAAAGGCACAATGCCGACTGAAGTACAAGAAAACTGACTCTTCTTGCTGTCTATGTTTTGAACCATTCCTGTGACACTAGTTATAGATTCCGATGCTTCACTTCAGGTTTACTGTATCCCTCTGACCTCTTTATTGACGATGAAACACAGAAATTTCATCGGAATTAATTACAAAAGGCACAATGCCGACTTAAGTACAAGAAAACTGACTCTTCTTACTGACTATGTTTTGAACCATTCCTGTGACACTAGTTATAGATTCCGATGCTTTACTCCAGGTTTACTGCATCCCTGTGACGTTCTTATTAACGATGAAACACAGAAATTGCTTCGGAATGAAATACAAAAGGCACAATGCCGACTTAAGTACAAGAAAACTGACTCTTCTTACTGTCAATGCTTTGAACCATTCCTGTGACACTAGTTATAGATTCCGTTGCTTCACTGCAGGTTTAGTGTATCCCTCTGACCTTCTTATTGACGATGAAACACAGAAATTTCATCGGAATTAAATACAAAAGGCACAATGCCGACTTAAGTACATGAAAACTGACTCTTCTTACTGTCTATGTTTTGAATCGTTCCTTCGACACTAGTTATAGATTCCGATGCTTTACTCGAGGTTTACTGTATCCCTGTGACCTTCTTATTGACGATGAAACACAGAAATTGCTTCGGAATTAAATACAAATGGCACAATGCCCACTTAAGTACAAGATAACTGAGTCTTCTTACTGTCTATGTTTGAACCATTCATGTGACACTAGTTATAGATTCCGATGCTTCACTTCAGGTTTACTGTATCCCTGTGACCTTCTTATTGACGATGAAACACAGAAATTGCATCGGAATTATATACAAAAGGCACAATGCCGACTTAAGTACAAGAAAACTGACTCTTCTTGCTGTCTATGTTTTGAACCACTCCTGTGGCACTAGTTATAGATTCCGATGCTTCACTTCAGGTTTACTATATCCCTCTGACCTTTTTATTGACGATGAAACACAGAAATTGCATCGGAATTAAATACAAAAGGCACAATGCCGACATAAGTACAAGAAAACTGACTCTACTTACTGTCTATGTTTTGAACCATTCCTGTGACACTAGTTATAGATTCCGATAATTTGATTCAGGTTTACTGTATCCCTCGGACCTTCTTATTGACGATGAAACACAGAAATTGCATCAGAAATAAATACAAAAGGCACAATGCCGCCTTAAGTACAAGAATACTGACTCTTCTTACTGTCTATGTTTTGAACCATTCATGTGACACTAATAATAGATTCCGATGCTTCACTTCAGGTTTACTGTATCCCTCTGACCTTCTTATTGACGATGAAACACAGAAATTGCATCTAAATGAAATAGAAAAGGAACAATGCCGACTTAGGTACAAGAAAACTGACTCTTCTTACTGTCTATGTTTTGAACCATTCCTGTGACACTAGTTACAGATTCCGATGCTTCACTTCAGGTTAACTGTATCCCTCTGACCTTCTTATTGCAAATGAAACACAGAAATTGCATCGGAATTAAATACAAAAGGCACAATGCCGACTTAAGTACAAGGAAACTGACTCTTCCTACTGTCTATGTTTGAACCATTCCTGTGACACTAGTTATTGATTCCGATGCTTCACTTCAGGTTTACTGTATCCCTCTGACATTCTTGTTGACGATGAAACACAGAAATTGCACCGGAATTAAATACAAAAGGCACAATGCCGACTTAAGTACAAGAAAACTGACTATTCTTCCTGTCTATGTTTTGAACCATTCCTGTGACACTAGTTGTAGATGCAATGCTTCACTTCAGGTTTACTGTATCCCTCTGACCTTCTTGTTGACGATGAAACAAAGAAATTGCATCGGAGATAAATACAAATGGCACAACGCCGACTTAAGTACAGGAAAACTGACTCTTCTTATAGTCTATGTTTGAACCATTCCTGTGACACTAGTTCTAGATTCCTATGCTTCACCTCAGGTTTACTTTATCCTTCTGACCTTCTTATTGACTATGAAACACAGATATTGCATCGGAATTTAATACAAATGGCACAATGACGACATAAGTACAAGAAAACTGACTCTTCTTACTGTCTATGTTTTGAACCATTCCTGTCACGCTAGTTACAGATTCCGATGCTTCACTTCAGGTTTACAGTATCCCTCTGACCTTCTTGTTGACGATGAAACACAGAAATTGCATCGGAGTTAAATACAAAAGGCACAATGCCGACTTAAGTACAAGAAGACTGACTCTTCTTACAGTCTATGTTTTGAACCATTCCAGTGACACTAGTTATAGATTCCGATGCTTCACTTCAGGTTTACTGTATCCCTCTGACCTTCTTATTGACGATGAAACACAGATATTGCATCGGAATTAAATACAAATGGCACAATGACGACTTAAGTACAAGAAAATTGACTCTTCTTACTGTCTATGTTTTGAACCATTCCTGTGACACTAGTTATAGATTCCGATGCTTCACTTCAGGTTTACTGTATCCCTCTGACCTTCATATTGACGATGAAAAGCAGAAATTGCATCGGAATTAAATACAAAAGGCACAATGCCGACTTAAGTACAAGGAAACTGACTCTTCTTACAGTCTATGTTTTGAACCATTCCTGTGACACTAGATATAGATTCCGATGCTTCACTTCAGGTTCAAATGGCTCTGAAAACTATGGGACTCAACTGCTGTGGTCATCAGTCCCCTAGAACTTAGAACTACTTAAGCCTAACTAACCTAAGGACATCACACACATCCTTGCCCGAGGCAGGATTCGAGCCTGCGACCGTAGCGGTTGCACGGTTCCGGATTGCGCGCCTAGAACCGCGAGAGCTTCACTTCAGGTTTAGTATATCCCTCTGTCCTTCTTATTGACGTTGAATCGCAGAAATCGCATCGGAATTAAATATAAAGGGCACAATGCCGACTTAAGTACAAGAAAAATGACTCTTCTTACTGACTATGTTTAGAACCATTAATGTGACACTAGTTATAGATTCCGATGCTTTACTCCAGGTTTACTGTATCCCTCAGACCTTCGTATTGACGATGAAACACAGAAATTGCTTCGGAATTATATACAAAAGGCACAATGCCGACTTAAGTACCAGAAAACTGACTCTTCTTACTGTCTATGTTTTGAACCATTCCTGTGACACTACTTACACATTCCGAGGCTTCACTTGAGGTATACAGTATCCCTCTGACCTTCTTATTGACGATGAAACATAGACATTGCATCGGAATGAAATAGAAAAGGAACAATACCGACTTAGGTACAAGAAAACTGACTCTTCTTACTGTCAATGCTTTAAACCATTCCTGTGGCACTAGTTATAGATTCCGTTGCTTCACTTCAGGATTACTGTATCCCTTTGACCTTCTTATTGACGATGAAACACAGAAATTTCATCGGAATTAAATACAAAAGGCACAATGCCAACTTAAGTACAAGATAACTGACTCTTCTTACTGTCAATGCTTTGAACCGTTCCCGTGACACTAGTTATAGATTCCGTTGCTTCACTGCAGGTTTACTGTTTCCCTCTGACCTGCTAATTGACGATGAAACACTGAAATTTCATCGGAATTAAATACAAAAGGCACAATGCCGACTTAAGTACAAGAAAACTGACTCTTCTTACTGTCTATGTTTTGAACCATTCATTCGACACTAGTTATAGATTCCAATGCTTCACTTCAGGTTTACTGTATCCCTCTGACCTTCTAATTGACGATGAAACACAGAAATTACATCGGAATTAAATAGAAAAGTCACAATGCCGACTTCAGTACAAGAAAACTGACTTTTCTTACTGTCTATGTTTTGAAGAATTCCTGTGACCCTAGTTATAGATTCCGATACTTCACCTCAGGTTTACTGTACCCCTCTGACCTTCTTATTGACAATGAAACACAGAAATTGCTTCGGAATGAAACACAAAAGGCACAATGCCGACTTAAGTACAAGAAAACTGACTCTTCTTACTGTCTATGTTTTGAGCCATTCCTGTGACATTAGTTATAGATTCCGATGCTTCACTTAAGGTATACTGTATCCCTCTGACCTTCTTATTGGCGATGAAACATAGAAATTGCATCAGAATGAAATAGAAAAGGAACAATGCCGACTTAGGTACAGGAAAACTGACTCTTTTTACTGTCTATGTTTTGAACCATTCCTGTGACACTAGTTATAGATTCCGATGCTTCACTTCAGGTTAACTGTATCCCTCTGACCTTCTTATTGAAGATGAAACACAGATATTGCATCGGAATTAAATACAAAAGGCACAATGTCGACTTAAGTACAAGAAAACTGACTCTTCTTACTGTCTATGTTTTGAACCATTGCTGTGAAACTAGTTATAGATTCCGATGCTTCACTTCAGGTTCAAATGGCTCTGAGAACTATGGGACTCAACTGCTGTGGTCATCAGTCCCCTAGAACTTAGAACTACTTAAACCTAATTAACCTAAGGACATCGCACACATCCCTTCCCGAGGCAGGTTCCGAACCTGCGACCGTAGCGGTCGCACGGTTCCGGACTGCGCGCCTAGAACCGCGAGAGCTTCACTTCAGGTTTACTATATCCCTCTGTCCTTCTTATTGACGATGAGACGCAGAAATCGCATCGGAATTAAATACATAAAGCACTATCCCCACTTAAGTACAAGACAAATGACTCTTCTTACTGACTATGTTTAGAAGCATTCATGTGACACTAGTTATAGATTCCGATGCTTTACTCCAGGTTTACTGTATCCCTCTGACCTTCTTATTGACGATGAAACACAGAAATTGCTTCGGAATTAAATACAAAAGGCACAATGCCGACTTAAGTACCAGAAAACTGACTCTTTTTACTGTCAATGTTTTGAACCATTCCTGTGACACTACTTACAGATTCCGATGCTTCACTTGAGGTATACTGTATCCCTCTGACCTTCTTATTGACGATGAAACATAGAAATTGCATCGGAATGAAATTGATAAGGAACAATGCCGACTTCAGTACAAGAAAACTGACTCTTTTTACTGTCTATGATTGAACCACTCCTGTGACCCGAGTTATAGATTCCGATGCTTCACCTCAGGTTTACTGTATCATTCTGACCTTCTTATTGACGATGAACACAGAAATTGCTTCGGAATTAAATACAAAAGGCAGAATGCCGGCTTAAGTAAAAGAAAACTGACTCTTCTTACTGTCTATGTTTTGAACCATTGCTGTGCCACTAGTTATAGATTCCGTTGCTTCACTTCAGGTTACTGTATCCCTCTGACCCTCTTATTGACGATGAAACACAGAAACTGCATCGGAATTAAATACAAAAGGCACAATGACGACCTAAGTACAAGAAAACCCTTCCTACCGTCTATGTTTTGAACCATTCATGTGACACTAATTATAGCCTCCGATGCTTCACTTCAGGTTTACTGTATCCATCAGACCTTCTTATTGACGATGAAACACAGAAATTGCATCGGAATTAAATACAAAAGGCACAATGCTGACTTATGTACAAGAAAACTGACTCTTCTTACTGTCTATGTTTGCACCATTCATGTGACACTAGTTATAGATTCCGATGCTTCACTTCAGGTTTACTGTATCCCTCTGACCTTCTTATTGACGATGACACATAGACATTGCATCGGAGTTAAATACAATAGTCACAATGCCGAATTAAGTACAAGAAAACTGACTCCCCTTACTGTCTATGCTTTGAACCATTCCTGTGACACTAGTTATAGATTCCGATGCTTCACTTCAGGTTTACTGTAATCCTCTGACCTTCTTATTGACGATGAAACACAGAAATTTCATCAGAAATAAATACAAAAGGCACAATGCCGACTTAAGTACAAGAAAACTGACTCTTCTTACTGTCTATGTTTTGAACCATTCCTTCGACACTAGTTATAGATTCCGATGCTTCACTTCAGATTTACTGTATCCCTCTGACCTTCTAATTGACGATGAAACACAGCAATTACGTCGAAATTAAATAGAAAAAGCACAATGCCGACTTCAGTAGAAGAAAACTGACTCTTCTTACTGTCTATGTTTTGAACTATTCCTGTGACACTAGTTATAGATTCCGATGCTTCACTTCAGGTTTACAGTATCCCTCTGACCTTCTTGTTGACGATGAAACACAGATATTGCATCGGAATTAAATACAAATGGCACAATGACGACTTAAGTACAAGAAAACTTACTCTTCTTACTGTCTACGTTTTGAACCAATCCTGTGACACTAGTTATAGATTCCGATGCTTCACTTCAGGTTTACTGTATTCCTATGATCTTCTTATTGACGATGAAACACAGAAATTGCTTCGGAATTAAATACAAAGGTCACAATGCCGACTTAAGTACAAGATAAAGGACTCTTCTTACTGTCTATGTTTTGAACCATTCCTGCGACACTAGTTATAGATTCCTATGCTTCACTTCAGCTTCACTGTATCCCTCTGACGTTCTTATTGACGATGAAACACAGAAATTGAATCGGAATTAAATACAAAAGTCACAACGCCGACTTAAGTACAAGAAAACTGACCCTTCTTACTGTCCATGTTTGAACCATTCCTGTGACACTAGTTATAGATTACGATGCTTCACTTCAGGTTAACTGTATTACACTGACCATCATATTGACAGTGAAACACAGATATTGCATCGGAATTAAATACAAAAAGGCACCATGCCGACTTAAGTACAAGATAACTGACTCTTCTTACTGTCTATGTTTGAACCATTCATGTGACACTAGTTATAGATTCTGATGCTTCACTTCAGGTTCACTGTATCCCTCTGACTTACTTATTGACGATGAAACATAGAAATTGCATCGGAATGAAATAGAAAAGGAACAATGCCGACTTAGGTACAAGAAAACTGACTCTTCTAACTTTCAATGCTTTGAACCGTTCCCGTGACACTAGTTATAGATTCCGTTGCTTCACTGCAGGTTTACTGTATCCCTCTGACCTTCTAATTGACGATGAAACACAGAAATTTCATCGGAATTAAATACAAAAGGCACAATGCCAACTTAAGTACAAGAAAACTGACTCTTCTTACTGTCTATGTTTTGAACCATTCCTTCGACACTAGTTATAGATTCCGATGCTTCACTTCAGGTTAACTGTATCCCTCTGACCTTCTTATTGACGATGGAACACAGAAATTGCATCGGAATTAAATACAAAAGGCACAATGCCGACTTATGTACAAGAAAACTGACTCTTCTTATTGTCTAAGTTTTGAACCATTCCTGTGACACTAGTTATAGATTCCGATGCTTCACTTCAGCTTTACTGTATCCCTCTTACCTTCTTATTGACGATGAAACACAGACATTGCATCGGAATTAAATGCAAAAGGCACAACGCCGACTTAAGTACAAGAAAACTGACCCTTCTTACTGTCTCTGTTTTGAACCAATCCTGTGACACTAGTTATTGATTCCGATGCTTCACTTCAGGTTACTGTATCCCTCTGACCTTCTTGTTGACGATGAAACACAGATATTCCATCGGAATTAAATACAAAAGGCACAATGACGACCTAAGTACAAGAAAACTCTTCCTACTGTCTATGATTTGAACCATTCATGTGACACTAGTTATAGCTTCCGATGCTTCACTTCAGGTTTACTGTATCCATCAGACCTTCTTATTGACGATGAAACACAGAAATTGCATTGGAATTAAATACAAAAGGCACAATTCCGACTTATGTACAAGAAAATTGACTCTTCTTACTGTCTATGCTTTGAACCATTCCTGTGACACTAGTTATCGATTCCGATACTTCTCTTCAGGTTTACTGCATCCCTCTGACCTTCTTATTGACGATGAAACACAGAAATTGCATCGGAGTTAAATACAAAAGGCACAATGCCAATTTAAGTACAAGAAAACTGACTCCTCTTACTGTCTATGCTTTGAACCATTCCTGTGACATTAGTTATAGATTCCGATGTTTCACTTCCATTTTACTGTATCCCTCTGACCTTCTTATTGACGATGAAACACAGAAATTGCATCGGAATTAAATAGAAAATTCACAATGCCGACTTAAGTACAAGAAAACTGACTCTTCTTACTGTCTACGTTTTGAACCATTCCTGTGACACTAGATATAGATTCCGATGCTTCACTTCAGGTTCAAATGGCTCTGAGAACTATGGGACTCAACTGCTGTGGTCATCAGTCCCCTAGAACTTAGAACTACTTAAACCTAACTAACCTAAGGACATCACTCACATCCTTGCCCGAGGCAGGATTCGAACCTGCGACAGTAGCGGTCGCACGGTTCCGGACTGCGCGCCTAGAACCGCGAGAGCTTCTCTTCAGGTTTACTATATACCTCTGACCTTCTTATTGACGATGAAACGCAGAAATCGCATCGGAATTTAATACAAAGGGCACAATGCCGACTTAAGTACAAGAAACATGACTCTTCTTACTGACTATGTTTAGAACCATCCATGTGACACTAGTTATAGATTCCGATGCTTTACTCCAGGTTTACTGTATCCCTCTGACCGTCTTATTGACCATGAAACACAGAAATTGCTTCGGAATTAAATACAAAAGGCACAATGCCGGCTTAAGTACCAGAAAACTGTCTCTTCTTACTGTCTATGTTTTGAACCATTCCTGTGACACTAGTTATAGATTCCGATGCTTCACTTCAGGTTTACTGTATTCCTCTGAACTTCTTAGTGACGATGAAACACAGAAATTGCTTCGGAATTAAATACAAAAGGCACAATGCCGACTTTAGGACAAGATAACTGACTCTTCTTACTGTCTATGTTTTGAACCATTCCTGCGACACTAGGTATAGATTCCGATGCTTCACTTCAGCTTTACTGTATCCCTCTGACCTTCTTATTGACGATGAAACACAGAAATTACATCGGAATAAAATAGAAAAGACACATTGCCGACTTCAGTACAAGAAAACTGACTCTTCTTACTGTCTATGTTTTGAAGCATTAATGTGACCCTAGTTATAGATTCCGATACTTCACCTCAGGTTTACTGTACCCCTCTGACCTTCTTATTGACAATGAAACACAGAAATTGCCTCGGAATTAAACACAAAAGGCACAATGCCGACTTAAGTACAAGAAACATGACTCTTCTTACTGACTATGTTTAGAACCATTCATGTGACACTAGTTATAGATTCCGATGCTTTACTCCAGGTTTACTGTATCCCTCTGACCTTCTTATTGACCATGAAACACAGAAATTGCTTCGGAATTAAATACAAAAGGCACAATGCCGGATTAAGTACCAGAAAACTGTCTCTTCTTACTGTCTATGTTTTGAACCATTCATGTGACACTAGTTATAGATTCCGATGCTTCACTTCAGGTTTACTGTATCCCTCTGACCTTCTAATTGACGATGAAACACAGAAATTACATCGGAATTAAGTAGAAAAGACACAATGCCGACTTCAGTACAAGAAAACTGACTCTTCTTACTGTCTATGTTTTGAAGCATTAATGTGACCCTAGTTATAGATTCCGATACTTCACCTCAGGTTTACTGTACCCCTCTGACCTTCTTATTAACAATGAAACACAGAAATTGCCTCGGAATTAAACACAAAAGGCACAATGCCGACTTAAGTACAAGAAAACTGAGTCTTCTTACTGTCTATGTTTTAAGCCATTCCTGTGACATTAGTTATAGATTCCGATGCTTCACTTTAGGTATACTGTATCCCTCTGACCTTCTTATTGACGATGAAACATAGAAATTGCTTCGGAATGAAATAGAAAAGGAACAATGCCGACTTATGTACAAGAAAACTGACTCTTCTTACTGTCTATGTTTTGAACCATTCCTGTGACCCTAGTTATAGATTCCGATGCTTCACGTCAGGTTTACTGTACCCCTCTGACCTTCTTATTGATGATGAAACACAGATATTGCATCGGAATTAAATACAAAAGGCACAATGCCGACTTAAGTACAAGAAAACTGACTCTTCTTACTGTCTATGTTTTGAACCATTGCTGTGACACTAGTTATTGATTCCGATGCTTCACTTCAGGTTTACTGTATCCCTCTGACCTTCTTATTGACGATGAAACACAGAAATTGCATTGGAATTAAATACAAAAGGCAAAATGCCGACATAAGTACAAGAAAACTGACTCTTCTTACAGTCTATATTTTGAACCATTCCTGTGACACTAGATATAGATTCCGATGCTTCACTTCAGGTTGAAATGGCTCTGAGAACTATGGGACTCAACTGCTGTGGTCATCAGTCCCCTAGAACTTAGAACTACTTAAACCTAACTAACCTAAGGACATCACACACATCCCTTCCCGAGGCAGGATCGAACCTGCGACCGTAGCGGTCGCACGGTTCCGGACTGCCCGCCTAGAACCGCGAGAGCTTCACTTCAGGTTTACCATATCCCTCTGACCTTCTTATTGACGATGAAACGCAGAAATCGCATCGGAATTAAATACAAAAAGCACAATGCCCACTTAAGTACAAGAAACATGACTCTTCTTACTGACTATGTTTAGAACCATTCATGTGACACTAGTTATAGATTCCGATGCTTTACTCCAAGTTTACTGTATCCCTCTGACCTTCTTATTGACGATGAAACACAGAAATTGCTTCGGAATTAAATACAAAAGGCACAATGCCGACATAAGTACCAGAAAACTGACTCTTCTTACTGTCTATGTTTTGAACCATTCCTGTGACACTACTTACAGATTCCGATGCTTCACTTGAGGTATACTGTATCCCTCTGACCTTCTTATTGACGATGAAACATAGAAATTGCATCGGAATGAAATTGAAAAGGAACAATGCCGACTTAGGTACAATAAAACTGGATCTTCTTACTGTCAATGCTTTGAACCATTCCTGTGACACTAGTTATAGATTCCGTTGCTTCACTTCAGGATTACTGTATCCCTCTGACCTTCTTATTGACGATGAAACACAGAAATTTCATCGGAATTAAATACAAAAGGCACAATGCTGACTTAAGTACAAGAAAACTGACTCTTCTTAGTGTCTATGTTTGAACCATTCCTTCGACACTAGTTATAGATTCCGATGCTTCACCTCAGGTTTACTGTATCCCTCTGACCTTCTTATTGACGACGAAACACAGAAATTGCAACGGAATTAAATATAAAATGCACAATGCCGACTTAAGTACAAGAAAACTGACTCTTCTTACTGTCTATGTTTTGAACCATTCCTCTGACACTAGTTATAGATTCCGATGCTTCACTTCAGGTTTACGGTATCCCTCTGACCTTATTATTGACGATGAAACACAGAAATTGCATCGGAATTAAATACAAAAGGCACAATGCCGATTTATGTACAAGAAAACTGACTCTTCTTATTGTCTAAGTTTTGAACCATTCCTGTGACACTAGTTATAGATTCCGATGCTTCACTTCAGGTTTACTGTATCCCTCTGATCTTATTATTGACGATGAAACACAGAAATTGCATCGGAATTAAATACCAAAGGCACAATGCCGACATAAGTACAAGAAAACTGACTCTTCTTACTGTCTATGTTTTGAACCATTCCTGTGACACTAGTTATAGATTCCGATGCTTCACTTCAGGTTACTGTATCCCTCTGACCTTCTTGTTGACGATGAAACACAGAAATTCCATCGGAATTAAATACAAAAGGCACAATGACGACCTAAGTACAAGAAAACTCTATCTACTGTCTATGATTTGAACCATTCATGTGACACTAGTTATAGCTTCCGATGCTTCACTTCAGGTTTACTGTATCCATCAGACCTTCTTATTGACGATGAAACACAGAAATTGCATCGGAATTAAATACAAAAGGCACAATGCCGACTTATGTACAAGAAAACTGACTCTTCTTACTGTCTACGTTTGCACCATTCATGTGACACTAGTTATAGATTCCGATGCGTCACTTCAGGTTTACTGTATCCCTCTGACCTTCTTATTGACGATGAAACACAGAAATTGCATCGGAATTAAATACAAAAGGCACAATCCGACTTAAGTACAAGAAAATTGACTCTTCTTACTGTCTATGATTGAACCATTCCTGTGACACTAGTCATAAATTCCGATGCTTCACTTCAGGTTAACTGTATCCCTCTGACCTTCTTATTGACGATGAAACACAGAAAATGCATCGGAATTAAATACAAAAGGCACAATGCCGACTTATGTACAAGAAAACTGACTCTTCTTACTGTCTATGCTTTGAACCATTCCTGTGACACTAGTTATAGATTCCGATACTTCACTTCAGGTTTACTGTATTCCTCCGACCTTCTTATTGACGATGAAACACAGAAATTGCATCGGAGTTAAATACAAAAGGCCCAATGCCGATTTAAGTACAAGAAAACTGACTCCTCTTACTGTCTATGCTTTGAACCATTCCTGTGACATTAGTTATAGATTCCGATGCTTCACTTCTATTTTACTGTATCCCTCTGACCTTCTTATTGACGATGAAACACAGAAATTGCATCGGAATTAAATAGAAAATTCACAATGCCGACTTAAGTACAAGAAAACTGACTCTTCTTACTGTCAATGCTTAGAACCATTCCTGTGACACTAGTTATAGATTCCGATGCTTCACATCTGGTTTACTGTATCCCTATGACCTTCGTATTGACGATGAAACACAAAAATTTCTTCGGAATTAAATACAAAAGGCACAATGCCGACTTAAGTACAAGAAAACTGACTCTTTTTACTGTCTATGTTTGAACCATTCCTGTGACACTAGTTATAGAATTCGATGCTTCACCTCAGGTTTGCTGTATCCCTCTGACCTTCTTATTGACGATGAAACACAGAAATAGCAACGGAATTAAATACAAAAGGCACAATGCCGACTTAAGTACAAGAAAACTGACACATCTTACTGTCTATGTTTTGAACCATTCCTGTGACAATAGTTATAGATTCCGATGCTTCACTTCAGGTTTACTGTATCCTTCTGACCTTCTTATTGACGATGAAACACAGAAATTGCTTCGGAATTAAATACAAAAGGCACAATGCCGACTTAAGTACCAGAAAACTGACTCTTTTTACTGTCTATGTTTTGAACCATTCCTGTGACACTACTTACAGATTCCGATGCTTCACTTGAGGTATACTGTATCCCTCTGACCTTCTTATTGACGATGAAACATAGAAATTGCATCGGAATGAAATTGAAAAGGAACAATGCCGACTTAGGAACAATAAAACTGACTCTTCTTACTGTCAATGCTTTGAACCATTCCTGTGACACTAGTTATAGATTCCGTTGCTTCACTTCAGGATTACTGTATCCCTCTGACCTTCTTATTGACGATGAAACACAGAAATTTCATCGGTTTTAAATACAAAAGGCACAATGCCGACTTAAGTACAAGAAAACTGACTCTTCTTAGTGTCTATGTTTGAACCATTCCTTCGACACTAGTTACGGATTCCGATGCTTCACTTCAGGTTTACTGTATCCCTCTGACCTTCTTATTGACGATGAAACACAGACATTGCATCGGAGTTAAATACAATAGTCACAATGCCGATTTAAGTACAAGAAAACTGACTCCCCCTACTGTCTATGCTTTGAACCATTCCTGTGACACTAGTTATAGATTCCGATGCTTCACTTCAGGTTTACTGTAATCCTCTGACCTTCTTATTGACGATGAAACACAGAAATTTCATCGGAAATAAATACAAAAGGCACAATGCCGACTTAAGTACAAGAAAACTGACTCTTCTTACTGTCTATGTTTTGAACCATTCCTTCGACACTAGTTATAGATTCCGATGCTTCACTTCAGATTTACTGTATCCCTCTGACCTTCTAATTGACGATGAAACACAGCAATTACATCGAAATTAAATAGAAAAGGCACAATGCCGACTTCAGTAGAAGAAAACTGACTCTTCTTACTGTCTATGTTTTGAACTATTCCTGTGACACTAGTTATAGATTCCGATGCTTTACTTCAGGTTTACAGTATCCCTCTGACCTTCTTGTTGACGATGAAACACAGATATTGCATCGGAATTAAATACAAATGGCACAATGACGACTTAAGTACAAGAAAACTTACTCTTCTTACTGTCTATGTTTTGAACCAATCCTGTGACACTAGTTATAGATTCCAATGCTTCACTTCAGGTTTACTGTATTCCTCTGATCTTCTTATTGACGATGAAACACAGAAATTGCTTCGGAATTAAATACAAAAGGCAGAATGCCGGCTTAAGTAAAAGAAAACTGACTCTTCTTACTGTCTATGTTTTGAACCATTGCTGTGCCAGTAGTTATAGTTTCCGTTGCTTCACTTCAGGTTACTGTATCCCTCTGACCCTCTTATTGACGATGAAACACAGAAACTGCATCGGAATTAAATACAAAAGGCACAATGACGACCTAAGTACAAGAAAACTCTTCCTACGGTCTATGTTTTGAACCATTCATGTGACACTAATTATAGCCTCCGATGCTTCACTTCAGGTTTACTGTATCCATCAGACCTTCTTATTGACGATGAAACACAGAAATTGCATCGGAATTAAATACAAAAGGCACAATGCTGACTTATGTACAAGAAAACTGACTCTTCTTACTGTCTATGTTTGCACCATTCATGTGACACTAGTTATAGATTCCGATGCTTCACTTCAGGTTTACTGTATCCCTCTGACCTTCTTATTAACGATGAAACACAGACATTGCATCGGAGTTAAATACAATAGTCACAATGCCGATTTAAGTACAAGAAAACTGACTCCCCTTACTGTCTATGCTTTGAACCATTCCTGTGACACTAGTTATAGATTCCGATGCTTCACTTCAGGTTTACTGTAATCCTCTGACCTTCTTATTGACGATGAAACACAGAAATTTCATCGGAAATAAATACAAAAGGCACAATGCCGACTTAAGTACAAGAAAACTGACTCTTCTTACTGTCTATGTTTTGAACCATTCTTCGACACTAGTTATAGATTCCGATGCTTCACTTCAGATTTACTGTATCCCTCTGTCCTTCTAATTGACGATGAAACACAGCAATTACATCGAAATTAAATAGAAAAGGCACAATCCCGACTTCAGTAGAAGAAAACTGACTCTTCTTACTGTCTATGTTTTGAACTATTCCTGTGACACTAGTTATAGATTCCGATGCTTTACTTCAGGTTTACAGTATCCCTCTGACCTTCTTGTTGACGATGAAACACAGATATTGCATCGGAATTAAATACAAATGGCACAATGACGACTTAAGTACAAGAAAACTTACTCTTCTTACTGTCTATGTTTTGAACCAATCCTGTGACACTAGTTATAGATTCCGATGCTTCACTTCAGGTTTACTGTATTCCTCTGATCTTCTTATTGACGATGAAACACAGAAATTGCTTCGGAATTAAATACAAAGGTCACAATGCCGACTTAAGTACAAGATAAAGGACTCTTCTTACTGTCTATGTTTTGAACCATTCCTGCGACACTAGTTATAGATTCCCATGCTTCACTTCAGCTTCACTGTATCCCTCTGACCTTCTTATTGACGATGAAACACAGAAATTGAATCGGAATTAAATACAAAAGTCACAACGCCGACTTAAGTACAAGAAAACTGACCCTTCTTACTGTCCATGTTTGAACCATTCCTGTGACACTAGTTATAGATTACGATGCTTCACTTCAGGTTAACTGTATTACACTGACCATCATATTGACGATGAAACACAGATATTGCATCGGAATTAAATACAAAAGGCACCATGCCGACTTAAGTACAAGATAACTGACTCTTCTTACTGTCTATGTTTGAACCATTCATGTGACACCAGTTATAGATTCCGATGCTTCACTTCAGGTTCACTGTATCCCTCTGACTTACTTATTGACGATGAAACATAGAAATTGCATCGGAATGAAATAGAAAAGGAACAATGCCGACTTAGGTACAAGAAAACTGACTCTTCTAACTTTCAAAGCTTTGAACCGTTCCCGTGACACTAGTTATAGATTCCGTTGCTTCACTGCAGGTTTACTGTATCCCTCTGACCTTCTAATTGACGATGAAACACAGAAATTTCATCGGAATTAAATACAAAATTCACAATGCCGACTTAAGTACAAGAAAACTGACTCTTCTTACTGTCTATGTTTTGAACCATTCCTTCGACACTAGTTATAGATTCCGATGCTTCACTTCAGGTTAACTGTATCCCTCTGACCTTCTTATTGACGATGGAACACAGAAATTGCATCGGAATTAAATACAAAAGGCACAATGCCGACTTATGTACAAGAAAACTGACTCTTCTTATTGTCTAAGTTTTGAACCATTCCTGTGACACTAGTTATAGATTCCGATGCTTCACTTCAGCTTTACTGTATCCCTCTTACCTTCTTATTGATGATGAAACACAGAAATTGCATCGGAATTAAATGCAAAAGGCACAACGCCGACTTAAGTACAAGAAAACTGACCCTTCTTACTGTCTCTGTTTTGAACCAATCCTGTGACACTAGTTATAGATTCCGATGCTTCACTTCAGGTTACTGTATCCCTCTGACCTTCTTGTTGACGATGAATTACAGATATTCCATCGGAATTAAATACAAAAGGCACAATGACGACCTAAGTACAAGAAAACACTACCTACTGTCTATGATTTGAACCATTCATGTGACACTAGTTATAGCTTCCGATGCTTCACTTCAGGTTTACTGTATCCATCAGACCTTCTTATTGACGATGAAACACAGAAATTGCATCGGAATTAAATACAAAAGGCACAATGCCGACTTATGTACAAGAAAACTGACTCTTCTTACTGTCTATGCTTTGAACCATTCCTGTGACACTAGTTATAGATTCCGATACTTCTCTTCAGGTTTACTGCATCCCTCTGACCTTCTTATTGACGATGAAACACAGAAATTGCATCGGAGTTAAATACAAAAGGCACAATGCCGATTTAAGTACAAGAAAACTGACTCCTCTTACTGTCTATGCTTTGAACCATTCCTGTGACATTAGTTATAGATTCCGATGTTTCACTTCCATTTTACTGTATCCCTCTGACCTTCTTATTGACGATGAAACACAGAAATTGCATCGGAATTAAATAGAAAATTCACAATGCCGACTTAAGTACAAGAAAACTGACTCTTCTTACTGTCTACGTTTTGAACCATTCCTGTGACACTAGATATAGATTCCGATGCTTCACTTCAGGTTCAAATGGCTCTGAGAACTATGGGACTCAACTGCTGTGGTCATCAGTCCCCTAGAACTTAGAACTACTTAAACCTAACTAACCTAAGGACATCACTCACATCCTTGCCCGAGGCAGGATTCGAACCTGCGACCGTAGCGGTCGCACGGTTCCGGACTGCGCGCCTAGAACCGCGAGAGCTTCTCTTCAGGTTTACTATATCCCTCTGACCTTCTTATTGACGATGAAACGCAGAAATCGCATCGGAATTTAATACAAAGGGCACAATGCCGACTTAAGTACAAGAAACATGACTCTTCTTACTGACTATGTTTAGAACCATTCGTGTGACACTAGTTATAGATTCCGATGCTTTACTCCAGGTTTACTGTATCCCTCTGACCTTCTTATTGACCATGAAACACAGAAATTGCTTCGGAATTAAATACAAAAGGCACAATGCCGGCTTAAGTACCAGAAAACTGTCTCTTCTTACTGTCTATGTTTTGAACCATTCCTGTGACACTAGTTATAGATTCCGATGCTTCACTTCAGGTTTACTGTATTCCTCTGAACTTCTTATTGACGATGAAACACAGAAATTGCTTCGGAATTAAATACAAAAGGCACAATGCCGACTTTAGTACAAGATAACTGACTCTTCTTACTGTCCATGTTTTGAACCATTCCTGCGACACTAGTTATAGATTCCGATGCTTCACTTCAGCTTTACTGTATCCCTCTGACCTTTTTATTGACGATGAAACACAGAAATTGTATCGGAATTAAATACAAAAGGCACAACGCCGACTTAAGTACAAGAAAACTGACCCTTCTTACTGTTTATGTTTGAACCATTCCTGTGACACTAGTTATAGATTACGATGCTTCACTTCAGGTTAACTGTATTACACTGACCATCATATTGGCGATGAAACACAGATATTGCATCGGAATTAAATACAAAAGGCACCATGCCGACTTAAGTACAAGATAACTGACTCTTCTTACTGTCTATGTTTGAACCATTCATGTGACACTAGTTATAGATTCCGATGCTTCACTTCAGGTTTACTGTATCCCTCTGACCTTCTAATTGACGATGAAACACAGAAATTACATCGGAATTAAGTAGAAAAGACACAATGCCGACTTCAGTACAAGAAAACTGACTCTTCTTACTGTCTATGTTTTGAAGCATTAATGTGACCCTAGTTATAGATTCCGATACTTCACCTCAGGTTTACTGTACCCCTCTGACCTTCTTATTGACAATGAAACACAGAAATTGCCTCGGAATTAAACACAAAAGGCACAATGCCGACTTAAGTACAAGAAAACTGAGTCTTCTTACTGTCTATGTTTTAAGCCATTCCTGTGACATTAGTTATAGATTCCGATGCTTCACTTTAGGTATACTGTATCCCTCTGACCTTCTTATTGACGATGAAACATAGAAATTGCTTCGGAATGAAATAGAAAAGGAACAATGCCGACTTATGTACAAGAAAACTGACTCTTCTTACTGTCTATGTTTTGAACCATTCCTGTGACACTAGTTATAGATTCCGATGCTTCACTTCAGGTTTACTGTATCCCTCTGACCTTCTTATTGATGATGAAACACAGATATTGCATCGGAATTAAATACAAAAGGCACAATGCCGACTTAAGTACAAGAAAACTGCCTCTTCTTACTGTCTATGTTTTGAACCATTGCTGTGACACTAGTTATTGATCCCGATGCTTCACTTCAGGTTTACTGTATCCCTCTGACCTTCTTATTGACGATGAAACACAGAAATTGCATTGGAATTAAATACAAAAGGCAAAATGCCGACATAAGTACAAGAAAACTGACTCTTCTTACAGTCTATATTTTGAACCATTCCTGTGACACTAGATATAGATTCCGATGCTTCACTTCAGGTTGAAATGGCTCTGAGAACTATGGGACTCAACTGCTGTGGTCATCAGTCCCCTAGAACTTAGAACTACTTTAACCTAACTAACCTAAGGACATCACACACATCCCTTCCCGAGGCAGGATTCGAACCTGCGACCGTAGCGGTCGCACGGTTCCGGACTGCCCGCCTAGAACCGCGAGAGCTTCACTTCAGGTTTACTATATCCCTCTGACCTTCTTATTGACGATGAAACGCAGAAATCGCATCGGAATTAAATACAAAAAGCACAATGCCCACTTAAGTACAAGAAACATGACTCTTCTTACTGACTATGATTAGAACCATTCATGTGACACTAGTTATAGATTCCGATGCTTTACTCCAAGTTTACTGCATCCCTCTGACCTTCTTATTGACGATGAAACACAGAAATTGCTTCGGAATTAAATACAAAAGGCACAATGCCGACATAAGTACCAGAAAACTGACTCTTCTTACTGTCTATGTTTTGAACCATTCCTGTGACACTACTTACAGATTCCGAAGCTTCACTTGAGGTATACTGTATCCCTCTGACCTTCTTATTGACGATGAAACATAGAAATTGCATCGGAATGAAATTGAAAAGGAACAATGCCGACTTAGGTACAATAAAACTGACTCTTCTTACTGTCAATGCTTTGAACCATTCCTGTGACACTAGTTATAGATTCCGTTGCTTCACTTCAGGATTACTGTATCCCTCTGACCTTCTTATTGACGATGAAACACAGAAATTTCATCGGAATTAAATACAAAAGGCACAATGCTGACTTAAGTACAAGAAAACTGACTCTTCTTAGTGTCTATGTTTGAACCATTCCTTCGACACTAGTTATAGATTCCGATGCTTCACCTCAGGTTTACTGTATCCCTCTGACCTTCTTATTGACGATGAAACACAGAAATTGCAACCGAATTAAATATAAAATGCACAATGCCGACTTAAGTACAAGAAAACTGACTCTTCTTACTGTCTATGTTTTGAACCATTCCTCTGACACTAGTTATAGATTCCGATGCTTCACTTCAGGTTTACTGTATCCCTCTGACCTTATTATTGACGATGAAACACAGAAATTGCATCGGAATTAAATACAAAAGGCACAATGCCGATTTATGTACAAGAAAACTGACTCTTCTTATTGTCTAAGTTTTGAACCATTCCTGTGACACTAGTTATAGATTCCGATGCTTCACTTCAGGTTTACTGTATCCCTGTGACCTTCTTATTGACGATAAAACACAGTAATTGCATCGGACTTAAATACAAAAGGCACAATGCCGACTTAAGTACAAGAAAACTGAGTCTTCTTGCTGTCTATGTTTTGAGCCATTCATGTGACACTAGTTATAGATTCCTATGCTTCACTTCAGGTTTACTGTATCCCTCTGATCTTTTTATTGACGATGAAACACAGAAAATGCATCGGAATTAAATACCAAAGGCACAATGCCGACATAAGTACAAGAAAACTGACTCTTCTTGCTGTCTATGTTTTGAACCATTCCTGTGACACTAGTTATAGATTCCGATGCTTCACTTCAGGTTACTGTATCCCTCTGACCTTCTTGTTGACGATGAAACACAGAAATTCCATCGGAATTAAATACAAAAGGCACAATGACGACCTAAGTACAAGAAAACTCTATCAACTGTCTATGATTTGAACCATTCCTGTGACACTAGTTATAGCTTCCGATGCTTCACTTCAGGTTTACTGTATCCATCAGACCTTCTTATTGACGATGAAACACAGAAATTGCATCGGAATTAAATACAAAAGGCACAATGCCGACTTATGTACAAGAAAACTGACTCTTCTTACTGTCTATGTTTGCACCATTCATGTGACACTAGTTACAGATTCCGATGCGTCACTTCAGGTTTACTGTATCCCTCGGACCTTCTTATTGACGATGAAACACAGAAATTGCATCGGAATTAAATACAAAAGGCACAATCCGACTTAAGTACAAGAAAATTGACTCTTCTTACTGTCTATGATTGAACCATTCCTGTGACACTAGTCATAAATTCCGATGCTTCACTTCAGGTTAACTGTATCCCTCAGACCTTCTTATTGACGATGAAACACAGGAAATGGATCGGAATTAAATACAAAAGGCACAATGCCGACTTATGTACAAGAAAACTGACTCTTCTTACTGTCTATGCTTTGAACCATTCCTGTGACACTAGTTATAGATTCCGATACTTCACTTCAGGTTTACTGTATCCCTCCGACCTTCTTATTGACGATGAAACACAGAAATTGCATCGGAGTTAAATACAAAAGGCCCAATGCCGATTTAAGTACAAGAAAACTGACTCCTCTTACTGTCTATGCTTTGAACCATTCCTGTGACATTAGTTATAGATTCCGATGCTTCACTTCTATTTTACTGTATCCCTCTGACCTTCTTATTGACGATGAAACACAGAAATTGCATCGGAATTAAATAGAAAATTCACAATGCCGACTTAAGTACAAGAAAACGGACTCTTCTTACTGTCAATGCTTAGAACCATTCCTGTGACACTAGTTATAGATTCCGATGCTTCACTTCTGGTTTACTGTATCCCTATGACCTTCGTATTGACGATGAAAAACAAAAATTTCTTCGGAATTAAATACAAAAGGCACAATGCCGACTTAAGTACAAGAAAACTGACTCTTTTTACTGTCTATGTTTGAACCATTCCTGTGACACTAGTTATAGAATCCGATGCTTCACCTCAGGTTTGCTGTATCCCTCTGACCTTCGTATTGACGATGAAACACAAAAATAGCAACGGAATTAATTACAAAAGGCACAATGCCGACTTAAGTACAAGAAAACTGACTCATCTTACTGTCTATGTTTTGAACCATTCCTGTGACAATAGTTATAGATTCCGATGCTTCACTTCAGGTTTACTGTATCCTTCTGACCTTCTTATTGACGATGAAACACAGAAATTGCATCGGAATTGAATACAAAATTCACAATGCCGACTTACGTACAAGAAAACTGACTCTTCTTAATGTCTAAGTTTTTGAACCATTCCTGTGACACTAGTTATAGATTCCTATGCTTCACTTCAGCTTTACTGTATCCCTCTTACCTTCTTATTGACGATGAAACACAGAAATTCCAACGGAATTAAATGCCAAAGGCACAATGCCGACTTAAGTACAAGAAAACTGACTCTTCTTACTGTCTATGTTTTGAACCATTCCTGTGACACTAGTTATAGATTCCGATGATTCACTTCAGGTATACTGTATTCCTCAGAGCTTCTTATTCACGAGGAAACACAGAAATTTCATCGGAAATATATATAAAAGGCACAATGCCGACTTAAGTACAAGAAAACTGACTCTTCTTACTCTCTACGTTTTGAACCATTCATGTGACACTAATAATAGATTCCGATGCTTCACTTCAGGTTTACTGTATCCCTCTGACCTTCTTATTGACGATGAAACACAGAAATTGCATCGGAATGAAATAGAAAAGGAACAATGCCGACTTAGGTACAAGAAAACTGACTCTTCTTACTGTCTATGTTTTGAACCATTCCTGTGACACTAGTTATAGATTCCGATGCTTCACTTCAGGTTTACTGTATCCCTCTGACCTTCTTATTGTCGATGAAACACAGAAATTGCATCGGAATTAAATAGGAAAGGCACAATGCCGACTTAAGTACAAGAAAACTGACTCTTCCTACTGGCTATGTTTGAACCATTCCTGTGACACTAGTTATTGATTCCGATGCTTCACTTCAGGTTTACTGTATCCCTCTGACCTTCTTGTTGACATTGAAACTCAGAAATTGCACCGGAATTAAATACAAAAGGCACAATGCCGACTTAAGTACAAGAAAACTGACTATTCTTTCTGTCTATGTTTTGAACCATTCCTATGACACTAGTTACAGATTCCGATGCTTCACTTCAGGTTTACTGTATCCCTCTGTCCTTCTTATTGACGATGAAACACAGAAATTGCATCGGAGTTAAATACAAAAGGCACAACGCCGACTTAAGTACAGGAAAACTGACTCTTCTTATAGTCTATGTTTGAACCATTCCTGTGACACTAGTTATAGATTCCGATGCTTCACATCAGGTTTACTGTATCCTTCTGACCTTCTTATTGACTATGGAACACAGATATTGCATCGGAATTAAAAATAAATGGCACAATGACGACTTAAGTACAAGAAAACTGACTCTTCTTACTGTCTATGTTTTGAACCATTCCTGTGACACTAGTTATAGATTCCGAAGCTTCACTTCAGGTTTTCAGTATCCCTCTGACCTTCTTATTGACGATGAAACACAGAAATTGCATCGGAGTTAAATACAAAAGACACAATGCCGACTTAAGTACAAGAAAACTGACTCTTCTTACAGTCTATGTTTTGAACCATTCCAGTGACACTAGTTATAGATTCCGATGCTTCACTTCAGGTTTACTGTATCCCTCTGACTTTCTTATTGACGATGAAACACAGATATTGCATCGGAATTAAATACAAATGGCACAATTACGACTTAAGTACAAGAAAACTGACCCTTCTTACTGTCTATGTTTTGAACCATTCCTGTGACACTAGTTATAGATTCCGATGCTTCACTTCAGGTTTACTGTATTCCTCTGACCTTCTTATTGACGGTGAAACACAGAAATCGCATTGAAATGAAATGCAAAAGGCACAATGCCGACTTAAGTACAAAAAAACTGAATCTTCTTACTGTCTATGTTTTGATCCATTCCTGTGACACCAGTTATAGATTCCGATGCTTCACTTCAGGTTTACTGTATCCCTCTGACCTTCTTATTGACGGTGAAACATAGCAATTGCATCGGAATGAGATAGAAAAGGAACAATGCCGACTTAAGTACAAGAAAACTGACACTTCATACTGTCTATGTTTTGAAGCATTCATGTGACACTAGTTATAGATTCCGATGCTTCACTTCAGGTTTACTGTATCTTTCTGACCTTCTTATTGACGATGAAACACAGACATTGCAACGGAATCAAATACAAAAGGCACAATACCGACTTAAGTACAAGAAAACTGACTCTTCTTACTGTCTATGTTTTAAAACATTCCTGTAACACTAGATATAGATTCCGATACTTGACTTCAGGTTTACTGTTTCCCTCTGACCTTCTTATTGACGATGAAACTCAGAAATCACATCGGAATTAAATACAAAAAGCACAATGCCGACTTAAGTACAAGAAAACTGACTCTTCTTACATTCTATGCTTTGAACCATTCATGTGAAACTGGTTATAGCTTCCGATGCTTCACTTCAGGTTTACTGTATCCATCAGACCTTCGTATTGACGAGGAAACAGAGAAATTGCATCAGAATTAAATGCAAATGGCACAATGCCGACTTATGTACAAGAAAACTGACTCTTCTTACTGTCTATGTGTGTACCATTCATGTGACACTAGTCATAGATTCCGATGCTTCAATTCAGGTTTACTGTATCCCTCTGACCTTCTTATTGACGCAGAACCACAGAAATTAGATCGGAATTAAATACAAAAGGCACAATGCCGACTTAAGTCACAAGAAAACTTACTCTTTTTTCTGTCTGTGATTGAACCATTCCTGTGACACTAGTTATAGATTCCGATGCTTCACTTCAGGTTTGCTGTATCCCTCTGACCTTCTTATTGACGATGATACACAGTAATTGCATCGGAATTAAATACAAAAGGCACAATGACGACTTAAGTACAACCAAACTGACTCTTCTTACTGTCTATGTTTTGATCCATTCCTGTGAAACTAGTTATAGATTCCGATGCTTCACTTCAGGTTTACTGTATCCCTCTGAGCTTCTTATTGACGATGAAACATAGAAATTGCATCGGAATTAGATACAAAAGGAACAATGCCGACTTAAGTACAAGTAAACTGACTCTTCATACTGTCTATGTTTTGAACCATTCCTGTGACACTAGTTATAGATTCCGATGCTTCACTTCAGGTTTACTGTATCCCTCTGACCTTCTTGTTGAAGATGAACCACAGATCTTGCATCGGAAATAGATACAAAAGGCACAATGCCGACTTAAGTCCAAGAAAACTGACTCTTCTTACTGTCTATGATTTGATCCATTCCTGTGACACTAGTTACAGATTCCGATGCATCACTTCAGGTTTACTGTACCCCTCTGATCTTCTTATTGACGATGAAACATAGAAATTGCATCGGAATTAGATAGAAAAGGCACAATGCCGACTTAAGTACAAGAAAACTGACTCTTCTTACTGTCTATGTTTTGAACCATTCCTGTGACACTAGTTATAGATTCCGATGCTTCACTTCAGGTTTACTGTATCAATCTGACCTTCTTGTTGACGATGAAACACAGAAATTCCATTGGAATTAAATACAAAACTCACAATGACGACCTAAGTACAAGAAAACTCTTCCTACTAGAATGAGATTTTCACTCTGCAGCGGAGTGTGCGCTGATATGAAACTTCCTGGCAGATTAAAACTTTGTGCCCGACCGAGACTCGAACTCGGGACCTTTGCCTTTCGCGGGCAAGTGCTCTACCAACTGAGCTACCGAAGCACGACTCACGCCCGGTACTCACAGCTTTACTTCTACCAGTACCTCGTCTCCTACCTTCCAAACTTTACAGAAGCTCTCCTGCAAGGTTCGCAGGAGAGCTTCTGTAAAGTTTGGAAGGTAGGAGACGAGGTACTGGTAGAAGTAAAGCTGTGAGTACCGGGCGTGAGTCGTGCTTCGGTAGTTCAGTTGGTAGAGCACTTGCCCGCGAAAGGCAAAGGTCCCGAGTTCGAGTCTCGGTCGGGCACACAGTTTTAATCTGCCAGGAAGTTTCATATCAGCGCACACTCCGCTGCAGAGTGAAAATCTCATTCTGGAAACATCCCCCAGGCTGTGGCTAAGCCATGTCTCCGCAATATCCTTTCTTTCAGGAGTGCTAGTTCTGCAAGGTTCGCAGGAGAGCTTCTGTAAAGTTTGGAAGGTAGGAGACGAGGTACTGGTAGAAGTAAAGCTGTGAGTACCGGGCGTGAGTCGTGCTTCGGTAGCTCAGTTGGTAGAGCACTTGCCCGCGAAAGGCAAAGGTCCCGAGTTCGAGTCTCGGTCGGGCACACAGTTTTAATCTGCCAGGAGGTTTCATATCAGCGCACGCTCCGCTGCAGAGTGAAAATCTAATTCTGGAAACATCCCCCAGGCTGTGGCTAAGCCATGTCTCCGCAATATCCTTTCTTTCAGTAGTTCTACAAGGTTCGCAGGAGAGCTTCTGTAAAGTTTGGAAGGTAGGAGACGAGGTACTGGTAGAAGTAAAGCTGTGAGTACCGGGCGTGAGTCGTGCTTCGGTAGCTCAGTTGGTAGAGCACTTGCCCGCGAAAGGCAAAGGTCCCGAGTTCGAGTCTCGGTCAAGCACACAGTTTTAATCTGCCAGGAAGTTTCAACTCTTCCTACTGTCTATGATTTGAACCATTCATGTGACACTAGTTATAGCTTCCGATGCTTCACTTCAGGTTTACTGTATCCCTCTGACCTTCTTATTGAAGATGAAACACAGAAATTGCATCGGAATTAAACACAAAAGGCACAATGCCGACTTAAGTACAAGAAAACTGACTCTTCTTACTGTCTATGTTTTGAACCATTCCTGTGACACTAGTTATAGATTCCGATGCTTCACTTCAGGTTTACTGTATCCCGCTGACCTTCTTATTGACGATGATACACAGACATTGCATCGAATTAAACACAAAAGGCACAATGCCGACTTAAGTACCAGAAAACTAACTCTTCTTACTGTCTATTATTTGATCCATTCCTGTGACACTAGATATATATTCCGATGCTTCATTTCCAGTTTACTGTATTCCTCTGACCTTTTTATTGACGATGATACGCAGAAATCGAATCGGAATTAAATACAAAAAGCACAATGCCGACTTAAGTACAAGATAATTGTCTCTTCTTACTGTCTATGTTTTAAACCATTCATGTGACACTAGTTATTGCTTCCGATGCTTCACTTCAGGTTTACTGTATCCATCAGACCTTCTTATTGACGATGAAACACAGAAAATGCATCGGAGTCAAATACAAAAGCACAATGTGGACTTATGTACGAGAAAACTGACTCTTCTTACTGTCTATGTTTGAACCATTCATGTGACAATAGTTATAGATTCCGATGCTTCACTTCCGGTTTACTGTATCCCTCTGACCTTCGTATTGACGATGAAACGCAGAAATCGAATCGGAATTAAATACAAAAAGCACAATGCCGACTTAAGTACAAGAAAACTGACTCTTCATACTGTCTATGATTTGAACCATTCCTGTGACACTAGTTATAGATTCCGATGCTTCACTTCAGGTTTACTGTATCCCTCTGACCTTCTTATTGAAGATGAAACACAGAAATTGCATCGGAATTAAATACAAAAGGCACAATGCCGACTTAAGTACAAGAAAACTGACTCTTCTTACTGTCTATGTTTGAACCATTCCTGTGACACTAGATATTGATTCCGATGCTTCACATCAGGTTTACTGTATCCCGCTGAACATCTTATTGACGATGATACACAGAAATTGCATCGAATTAAACACAAAAGGCACAATGCCGACTTAAGTACCAGAAAACTGACTCTTCTTACTGTCTATTATTTGATCCATTCCTGTGACACTAGATATATATTCCGATGCTTCACTTCAGGTTTACTGTATTCCTCTGACCTTCTTATTGACGATGAAACGCAGAAATCGAATCGGAATTAAATACAAAAAGCACAATGCCGACTTAAGTACAAGATAATTGTCTCTTCTTACTGTCTATGTTTTGAACTATTTATGTGACACTAGTTATAGCTTCCGATGCTTCACTTCAGGTTTACTGTATCCATCAGACCATCTTATTGACGATGAAACACAGAAATTGCATCGGACTCAAATACAAAAGCACAACGTGGACTTATGTACAAGAAAACTGACTCTTCTTACTGTCTATGTTTGAACCATTCATGTGACAATAGTTATAGATTCCGATGCTTCACTTCAGGTTTACTGTATCCCTCTGACCTTCTTAATGACGATGAAACACAGAAATTGCATCGGAATTAAATACAAAAGGCACAATGCCGACTTAAGTACAAGTAAACTGCCACTTCTTACTGTCTATGTTTTGAACCATTCCTGTGACACTAGTTATAGATTCCGATGCTTCACTTCTAGTTTACTGTATCCCTCTGACCTACTTATTGAAGATGAAACACAGATATTGCATCGGAATTAAATACAAAAGGCACAATGCCGACTTAAGTACAAGAAAACTGACTCTTTTTACTGTCTATGTTTTGAACCATTCCTGTGACACTAGTTATAGATTCCGATGCTTCACTTCAAGTTTACTGTATCCCTCTGACCTTCTTATTGACGATGAAACACAGAAATTGCATCGGAATTAAATACAAAAGGCACAATGCCGACTTAAGTACAAGAAAACTGACTCTTCTTACTGTCTATGTTTTGAACCATTCCTGTGACACTATATATAGATTCCGGTGCTTCTCTTCAGGTTTACTGTATCCCTCTGACCTTCTTAATGACGATGAAACGCAGAAATCGCATAGGAATTAAGTACAAAAATCACAATGCCGACTTAAGTACAAGAAAACTGACTATTCTTTCTGTGTATGTTTTCAACCATTCCTATGACACTAGTTACAGATTCCGATGCTTCACTTCAGGTTTACTGTATCCCTCTGACCTCCTTATTGACGATGAAACACAAAAATTGCATCGGAGTTAAATACACAAGGCACAACGCCGACTTAAGTACAGGAAAACAGACTCTTCTTATAGTCTATGTTTCAACCATTCCTGTGACACTAGTTGTAGATTCCGATGCTTCACATCAGGTTTACTGTATCCTTCTGACCTTCTTATTGACTATGGAACACAGATATTGCATCGGAATTAAATACAAATGGCACAATGACGACTTAAGTACAAGAAAACAGATTCTTCTTACTGTCTATGTTTTGAACCATTCCTGTGACACTAGTTATAGATTCCGAAGCTGCACTTCAGGTTTACAGTATCCCTCTGACCTTCTTATTGACGATGAAACACAGAAATTGCATCGGAGTTAAATACAAAAGACACAATGCCGACTTAAAAACAAGAAAACTGACTCTTCTTACAGTCTATGTTTTGAACCATTCCAGTGACACTAGTTATAGGTTCCGATGCTTCACTTCAGGTTTACTGTATCCCTCTGACTTTCTTATTGACGATGAAACACAGATATTGCATCAGAATTAAATACAAATGGCTCAATTACGACTTAAGTACAAGAAAACTGACCCTTCTTACTGTCTATGTTTTGAACCATTCCTGTGACACTAGTTATAGATTCCGATGCTTCACTTCAGGTTTACTGTATCCCTCTGATCTTCTTGTTGACGATGAAACACAGAAATTGCAACGGAATTAAATATAAAAGGCACAATGCCGACTTAAGTACACGAAAACTGACTCTTCTTACTGTCTATGTTTTACACCATTCCTGTGACACTAGATATAGATTCCGATGCTTCACTTCAGGTTTACCGTATCCCTCTGACCTTCTTATTGACGATGAAACACAGATATTGCATCGGAATTAAATACAAAAGGCACAATGCCGACTTAAGTACAAGAAAACTGACTACTCTTACTGTCTATGTTTTGAACCATTCCTGTGACACTAGTTATAGATTCCGATGCTTCACTTCAGGTTTACTGTATCCCTCTGATCTTCTTGTTGACGATGAAACACAGAAATTGCAACGGAATTAAATATAAAAGGCACAATGCCGACTTAAGTACACGAAAACTGACTCTTCTTACTGTCTATGTTTTACACCATTCCTGTGACACTAGATATAGATTCCGATGCTTCACTTCAGGTTTACTGTATCCCTCTGACCTTCTTATTGACGATGAAACGCAGAAATCGCATCGGAATTAAATACAAAAAGCACAATGCCGACTTTAGTCCAAGAAAACTGACTCTTCTTACATTCTATGCTTTGAACCATTCATGTGAAACTAGTTGTAGCTTCCGATGCTTCACTGCAGGTTAACTGTATCCATCAGACCTTCGTATTGACGATGAAACAGAAAAATTGCATCGGAATTAAATGCAAATGGCACAATGCCGACTTATGTACAAGAAAACTGCCTCTTCTTACTGTCTATGTTTGAACCATTCGTGTGACACTAGTCATAGATTCCGATGCTTCACTTCAGGTTTACTGTATCCCTCTGACCTTCTTATTGACGATGAAACACAGAAATTAGATCGGAATTAAATACAAAAGGCCCAATGCCGATTTAAGTCACAAGGAAACTGACTCTTCTTTCTGTCTGTGATTGAACCATTCCTGTGACACTAGTTATAGATTTCGATGCTTCACTTCAGGTTTGCTGTATCCCTCTGACCTTCTTATTGACGATGATACACAGTAATTGCATCGGAATTAAATACAAAAGGCACAATGCAGACTTAAGTACAACCAAACTGACTCTTCTTATTGTCTATGTTTTGATCCATTCCTGTGAAACTAGTTATAGATTCCGATGCTTCTCTTCAGGTTTACTGTATCCCTCTGACCTTCTAATTGACGATGAAACATAGAAATTGCATCGGAATTAGATAGAAAAGGAACAATGCCGACTTAAGTACAAGTTAACTGACTCTTCATACTGTCTATGTTTTGAACCATTCCTGTGACACTAGTTATAGATTCCGGTGCTTCACTACAGGATTACTGTATCCCTCTGACCTCCTTATTGAAGATGAAACACAGATATTGCATCGGAATTAGATACAAAAGGCACAATGCCGACTTAAGTCCATGAAAACTGACTCTTCTTACTGTCTACGTTTTGATCCATTCCTGTGACACTAGTTACTGATTCCGCTGCTTCACTTCAGGTTCACTGTATCCCTCCGATCTTCTTATTGACGATGAAACATAGAAATTGCATCGGAATTAGATAGAAAAGGAACAATGCCGACTTAAGTACAAGAAAACTGACTCTTCATACTGGCCATGCTTTGAACCATTCCTGTAACACTAGTTATAGATTCCGATGCTTCACTTCAGGTTTACTGTATCCCTCTGACCTTCTTATTGAAGATGAAACACAGATATTGCATCGGAATTAAATACAAAAGGCACAATGCCGACTTAAGTACAAGAAAACTGACTCTTCTTACAGTCTATGTTTCGAACCATTCCTGTGACACTAGTTATAGATTCCGATGCTTCACTTCAGGTTTACTGTATGCCGCTGACCTTCTTATTGACGATGATACACAGAAATTGCATCGGAATTAAACACAAAAGGCACAATGCCGAATTAAGTACAAGAAAACTGACTCTTCTTACTGTCTATGTTTTGATCCATTCCTGTGACACTAGATATAGATTCCGATGCTTCACTTCAGGTTTACTGTATTCCTCTGACCTTCTTATTGACGATGAAACGCAGAAATCGAATCGGAATTAAATACAAAAAGCACAATGCCGACTTAAGTACAAGATAACTGACTCTTCTTACTGTCTATGTTTTGAACCATTCATGTGACACTAGTTATAGCTTCCGATGCTTCACTTCAGGTTTACTGTATCCATCAGACCTTCTTATTGACGATGAAACACAGAAATTGCATCGGAATCAAATACAAAAAGCACAGTGGCGACTTATGTACAAGAAAACTGACTCTTCTTACTGTCTATGTTTGAACCATTCATGTAACACTAGTTATAGATTCCGATGCTTCACTTCAGGTTTACTGTATCCCTCTGACCTTCTTAATGACAATGAAACACAGAAATTGCATCGGAATTAAATACAAAAGGCACAATGCCGACTTAAGTACAAGTAAACTGCCACTACTTACTGTCTATGTTTTGAACCATTCCTGTGACATTAGTTATAGATTCCGATGCTTCACTTCTAGTTTACTCTATCCCTCTGACCTTCTTATTGACGATGAAACACAGAAGTAGCATCGGAATTAATTACAAAAGGCACAATGCCTACTTAAGTACAAGAAAACTGACTCATCTTACTGTCTATGCTTTGAACCATTCCTGTGACACTATATATAGATTCCGGTGCTTCACTTCAGGTTTACTGTATCCCTCTGACCTTCTTATTGACGATGAAACACAGAAATTGCATCGGAATTAAATACAAATATCACAATGCCGACTGAAGTACAAGAAAACTGACTCTTCCAACTGTCTATGTTTTAACCATTCCTGTGACACTAGTTATTGATTCCGATGCTTCACTTCAGGTTTACTGTATACCTCTGACCTTCTTGTTGACATTGAAACACAGAAATTGCACCGGAATTAAATACAAAAGGCACAATGCCGACTTAAGTACAAGAAAACTGACTATTCTTTCTGTCTTGGTTTTGAACCATTCCTATGACACTAGTTACAGATTCCGATGCTTCACTTCAGGTTTACTGTATCCCTCTGACCTTCTTATTGACGATGAAACACAGAAATTGCATCGGAGTTAAATACAAAAGGCACAACGCCGACTTAAGTACAGGAAAACTGACTCTTCTTATAGTCTATGTTTGAACCAATCCTGTGACACTAGTTATAGATTCCGATGCTTCACATCAGGTTTACTGTATCCTTCTGACCTTCTTATTGACTATGGGACACAGATATTGCATCGGAATTAAATACAAATGGCACAATGACGACTTAAGTACAAGAAAACTGACTCTTCTTACTGTCTATGTTTTGAACCATTCCTGTGATACTAGTTATGGATTCCGAAGCTTCACTTCAGGTTTACAGTATCACTCTGACCTTCTTATTGACGATGAAACACAGAAATTGCTTCGGAGTTAAATACAAAAGACACAATGCCGACTTAAGTACAAGAAAACTGACTCTTCTTACAGTCTATGTTTTGAAACATTCCAGTGACACTAGTTATAGATTCCGATGCTTCACTTCTGGTTTACTGTATTCCTCTGACCTTCTTATTGACGGTGAAACACAGAAATTGCATTGGAATGAAATGCAAAAGGCACAATGCCGACTTAAGTACAAAAAGCTGAATCTTCTTACTGTCTATTTTTTGATCCATTCCTTTGACACTAGTTATAGATTCCGATGCTTCACTTCAGGTTCACTGTATCCCTCTGACCTTCTTATTGACGGTGAAACATAGAAATTGCATCGGAATTAGATAGAAAAGGAACAATGCCGACTTAAGTACAAGAACACTGACACTTCATACTGTCTATGTTTTGAACCATTCCTGTGACACTAGTTATAGATTCCGATCCTTCACTTCAGGTTTACTGTATCCCTCTGACCTACTTATTGAAGATGAAACACAGGTATTGCATCGGAATTAAATACAAAAGGCACAATGCCTACCTAAGTACAAGAAAACTGACTCTCCTTACTGACTATGTTTTGAACCATTCCTGTGACACTAGTTATAGATTCCGATGCTTCACTTCAGGTTTACTGTATCCCTCTGACCTTCTTATTGACGATAAAACACAGAAATTGCAACGGAATTAAATACAAAAGGCACAATGCCGACTTAAGTACAAGAAAACTGACTCTTCTTACTGTCTATGTTTTAAACCATTCCTGTGACACTAGATATAGATTCCGATACTTCACTTCAGGTTTGCTGTATCCCTCTGACCTTCTTATTGACGATGAAACTCAGAAATCACATCGGAATTAAATACAAAAAGCACAATGCCGACTTAAGTACAAGAAAACTGACTCTTCTTACATTCTATGCTTTGAACCATTCATGTGAAACTAGTTATAGCTTCCGATGCTTCACTTCAGGTTTACTGTATCCATCAGACCTTCGTATTGACGATGAAACAGAGAAATTGCATCAGAATTAAATACAAATGGCACAATGCCGACTTATGTACAAGAAAACTGACTCTTCTTACTGTCTATGTTTGAACCATTCATGTGACACTAGTCATAGATTCCGATGCTTCACTTCAGGTTTACTGTATCCCTCTTACCTTCGTATTGACGATGAAACACAGAAATTAGATCGGAATTAAATACAAAAGGCACAATGCCGACTTAAGTCAAAAGAAAACTGACTTCTTTCTGTCTGTGATTGAACCATTCCTGTGACACTAGTTATAGATTCCGACGCTTCACTTCAGGTTTCCTGTATCCCTCTGACCTTCGTATTGTCGATGATACACAGTAATTGCATCGGAATTAAATACAAAAGGCACAATGACGACTTAAGTACAACCAAACTGACTCTTCTTACTGTCTATGTTTTGATCCATTCCTGTGAAACTAGTTATGGATTCCGATGCTTCACTTCAGGTTTACTGTATCCCTCTGACTTTCTTATTGACAATGAAACATAGAAATTGCATCGGAATTAGATGCAAAAGGAACAATGCCGACTGAAGTACAAGTAAACTGACTCTTCATACTGTCTATGATTTGAACCATTCCTGTGACACTAGCTATAGATTCCGATGGTTCACTTCAGGTTTACTGTTTCCCTCTGACCTTCTTGTTGAAGATGAAACACAGATATTGCATCGGAATTAGATACAAAAGGCACAATGCCGACTTAAGCCCAAGAAAACTGACTCTTCTTACTGTCTATGTTTTGATCCATTCCTGTGACACTAGTTACAGATTCCGATGCTTCACATCAGGTTTACTGTATCCCGCTGACCTTCTTATTGACGATGATACACAGAAATTGCATCGGAATTAAACACAAAAGGCACAATGCCGACTTAAGTACAAGAAAACTGACTCTTCTTACTGTCTATTATTTGATCCATTCCTGTGACACTAGATATAGATTCCGATGCTTCACTTCAGGTTTACTGTATTCCTCTGACCTTCGTATTGACGATCAAACGCAGAAATCGAATCGGAATTAAATACAAAAAGCACAATGCCGACTTAAGTACAAGATAACTGACTCTTCTTACTGTCTATGTTTTGAACCATTCATGTGACACTAGTTATAGCTTCCGATGCTTCACTTCAGGTTTACTGTATCCATCAGACCTTCTTATTGACGATGAAACACAGAAATTGCATCGGAATCAAATACATAAGCACAATGCCGACTTATGTACAAGAAAACTGACTCTTCTTACTGTCTATGTGTCATGTGACAATAGTTATATAGTTGTCATGTGACAATAGTTATAGATTCCGATGCTTCACTTCAGGATTACTGTATCCCTCTGACCTTCGTAATGACGATTAAACACAGAAATTGCATCGGAATTAAATACAAAAGGCACAATGCCGACTTAAGTACAAGTAAACTGCCACTTCTTACTGTCTATGTTTTGAACCATTCCTGTGACACTAGTTATAGATTCCGATGCTTCACTTCTATTTTTCTGTATCCCTCTGACCTTCTTATGGAAGATGAAACACAGATATTGCATCGGAATTAAATACAAAAGGCACAATGCCGACTTAAGTACAAGAAAACTCACTCTTTTTACTGTCTATGTTTTGAACCATTCCTGTGACACTAGTTATAGATTCCGATGCTTCACTTCCAGTTTACTGTATCCCTCTGACCTTCTTATTAACGATGAAGCACAGAAATTGCATCGGAATTAAATACAAAAGGCACAATGCCGACTTAATTACATGAAAACTGACTCTTCTTACTGTCTATGTTTTGAACCATTCCTGTTACACTATATATAGATTCCGGTGCTTCACTTCAGGTTTACTGTATCCCTCTGACCTTCTTAATGACGATGAAACGCAGAAATCGCATAGGAATTAAATACAAAAATCACAATGCCGACTTGAGTACAAGAAAACTGACTATTCTTTCTGTCTATGTTTTGAACCATTCCTATGACACTAGTTACAGATTTCGATGCTTCACTTCAGATTTACTGTATCCCTCTGACCTTCTTATTAACGATGAAACACAAAAATTGCATCGGAGTTAAATACAAAAGGCACAACGACGACTTAAGTACAGCAAAACTGACTCTTCTTATAGTCTATGTTTGAACCATTCCTGTGACACTAGTTATAGATTTCGATGCTTCACATCAGGTTTACTGTATCCCTCTGACTTTCTTATTGACGATGAACACAGATATTGCATCGGAATTAAATACAAATGGCACAATTACGACTTAAGTACAAGAAAACTAACCCTTCTTACTGTCTATGTTTTGAACCATTCCTGTGACACTAGTTATAGATTCCGATGCTTCACTTCAGGTTTACTGTATTCCTCTGACCTTCTTATTGACGGTGAAACACAGAAATTGCATTGGAATGAAATGCAAAAGGCACAATGCCGACTTAAGTACAAAAAAACTGAATCTTCTTACTGTCTACGTTGTGATCCATTCCTGTGACACTAGTTACTGATTCCGATGCTTCACTTCAGGTTTACTGTATCCCTCTGACCTTCTTATTGACGGTGAAACATAGAAATTGCATCGGAATTAGATAGAAAAGGAACAATGCCGACTTAAGTACAAGAAAACTGACACTTCATACTGTCTATGTTTTGAACCATTCCTGTGACACTAGTTATAGATTCCGATGCTTCACCTCAGGTTTACTGTATCCCTCTGACCTTCTTATTGAAGATGAAACACAGGTATTGCATCGGATTAAATACAAAAGGCACAATGCCGACTTAAGTACAAGAAAACTGACGCTTCTTACTGTCTATGTTTTGAACCATTCTTGTGACACTAGTTATAGATTCCGATGCTTCACTTCAGGTTTGCTGTATCCCTCTGACCTTCTTATTGAAGATGAAACACAGAAATTGCAACAGAATTAAATACAAAAGGCACAATGCCGACTTAAGTACAAGAACACTGACTCTTCTTACTGTCTATGTTTTAAACCATTCCTGTGACACTAGATATAGATTCCGATACTTCACTTCAGGTTTACTGTATCCCTCTGACCTTCTTGTTGACGATGAAACTCAGAAATCACATCGGAATTAAATACAAAAAGCACAAAGCCGACTTAAGTACAAGAAAACTGACTCTTCTTACATTCTATGCTTTGAACCATTCATGTGAAACTAGTTATAGCTTCCGATGCTTCACTTCAGGTTTACTGTATCCATCAGACCTTCGTATTGACGATGAAACAGAAATATTGCATCAGAATTAAATGCAAATGGCACAATGCCGACTTATGTACAAGAAAACTGACTCTTCTTACTGTCTATGTTTGAACCATTCATGTGACACTAGTCATAGATTCCGATGCCTCACTTCAGGTTTACTGTATCCCTCTGACCTTCTTATTGACGATGAAACACAGAAATTAGATCGGAATTAAATACAAAAGGCACAATGCCGACTTAAGTCACAAGAAAACTGACTCTTCTTTCTGTCTGTGATTGAACCATTCCTGTGACACTAGTTATAGTTTCCGATGCTTCACTTCAGGTTTGCTGTATCCCTCTGACCTCGTTATTGACGATTATACACAGTAATTGCATCGGAATAAAATACAACAGGCACAATGACGACTTAAGTACAACCAAACTGACTCTTCTTACTGTCTATGTTTTGATCCATTCCTGTGACACTAGTTATAGATTCCGATGCTTCACTTCAGGTTTACTGTATCCCTCTGACCTTCTTATTGACGATGAAACATAGAAATTGCATCGGAATTAGATGCAAAAGGAACAATGCCGACTGAAGTACAAGTAAACTGACTCTTTAAACTGTCTATGTTTTGAACCATTCCTGTGACACTAGTTATGGATTCCGATGCTTCACTTCAGGTTTACTGTATCCCTCTGACCTTCTTGTTGAAGATGAAACACAGATATTGCATCGGAATTAGATACAAAAGGCACAATGCCGACTTAAGTCCAAGAAAACTGACTCTTCTTACTGTCTATGTTTTGATCCATCCCTGTGACACTAGTTACAGATTCCGATGCTTCACTTCAGGTTTACTGTATCCCTCTGATTTTCTTGTTGACGATGAAACATAGAAATTGCATCGGAATTAGATAGAAAAGGAACAATGCCGACTTAAGTACAAGAAAACTGACTCTTCATACTGTCTATGCTTTGAACCATTCCTGTGACACTAGTTATAGATTTCGATGCTTCACTTCAGGTTTACTGTATCATCCTGACCTTCTTATTGACGATGATACACAGAAATTGCATCGGAATTAAACACAAAAGGCACAATGCCGACTTAAGTACAAGAAAACTGACTCTTCTTACTGTCTATTATTTGATCCATTCCTGTGACACTAGATATAGATTCCGATGCTTCTCTTCAGGTTTACTGTATTCCTCTGACCTTCGTATTGACGATGAAACGCAGAAATCGAATCGGAATTAAATACAAAAAGCACAATGCCGACTTAAGTACAAGATAACTGACTCTTCTTACTGCCTATGTTTTGAACCATTCATGTGACACTAGTTATAGCTTCCGATGCTTCACTTCAGGTTTACTGTATCCATCAGACCTTCGTATTGACGATGAAACAGAGAAATTGCGTCAGAATTAAATGCAAATGGCACAATGCCGACTTATGTACAAGAAAACTGACTCTTCTTACTGTCTATGTTTGAACCATTCATGTGACACTAGTCATAGACTCCGATGCTTCACTTCAGGTTTACTGTATCCCTCTGACCTTCTTATTGACGATGAAACACAGAAATTAGATCGGAATTAAATACAAAAGGCACAATGCCGACTTGAGTCACAAGAAAACTGACTCTTCTTTCTGTCTGTGATTGAACCATTCCTGTGACACTCGTTATAGATTTCGATGCTTCACTTCAGGTTTGCTGTATCCCTCTGACCTTCTTATTGACGATGATACACAGTAATTGCAACGGAATTAAATACAAAAGGCACAATGACGACTTCAGTACGAGCAAACTGACTCTTCTTACTGTCTATGTTTTGAACCATTCCTGTGACATTAGTTATAGATTCCGATGCTTCACTTCAGGTTTACTGTATCCCGCTGACCTTCTTATTGACGATGATACACAGAAATTGCATCGGAATTAAACACAAAAGGCAGAATGCCGACTTAAGTACAAGAAAACTGACTCTTCTTACTGTCTATTATTTGATCCATTCCTGTGACACTAGATATAGATTCCGATGCTTCACTTCAGGTTTACTGTATTCCTCTGACCTTCGTATTGACGATGAAACGCAGAAATCTAATCGGAATTAAATACAAAAAGCACAATGCCGACTTAAGTACAAGATAACTGACTGTTCTTACTGTCTATGTTTTGAACCATTCATGTGACACTAGTTATAGCTTCCGATGCTTCACTTCAGGTTTACTGAATCCATCAGACCATCTTATTGACGATGAAACACAGAAATTGCATCGGAATCAAATACAAAAGCACAATGCCGACTTATGTACAAGAAAACTGACTCTTTTTACTGTCTATGTTTTGAACCACTCCTGTGACACTAGTTATAGATTCCGATGCTTCACTTCAAGTTTACTGTATCCCTCTGACCTTCTTATTGACGATGAAACACAGAAATTGCATCGGAATTAAATACAAAAAGCACAATGCCGACTTAAGTACAAGAAAACTGACTCTTCTTTCTGTCTGTGATTGAACCATTCCTGTGACACTAGTTATAGATTCCGATGCTTCACTTCAGGTTTGCTGTATCCCTCTGACCTTCTTATTGACGATGATACACAGTAATTGCAACGGAATTAGATACAAAAGGAACAATGCCGACTTAAGTACAAGTAAACTGACTCTTCATTCTGTCTATGCTTTGAACCATTCCTGTGGCACTAGTTATAGATTCCGATGCTTCACTTCAGGTTTACTGTATCCCCCTGACCTTCTTATTGAAGATGAAAGACAGATATTGCATCGGAATTAAATACAAAAGGCACAATGCCGACTTAAGTACAAGAAAACTGACTCTTTTTACTGTCTATGTTTTGAACCACTCCTGTGACACTAGTTATAGATTCCGATGCTTCACTTCAAGTTTACTGTATCCCTCTGACCTTCTTATGGCGATGAAACACAGAAATTGCATCGGAATTAAATACAAAAAGCACAATGCCGACTTAAGTACAAGAAAACTGACTCTTCTTTCTGTCTGTGATTGAACCATTCCTGTGACACTAGTTATAGATTCCGATGCTTCACTTCAGGTTTGCTGTATCCCTCTGACCTTCTTATTGACGATGATACACAGTAATTGCAACGGAATTAGATACAAAAGGAGCAATGCCGACTTAAGTACAAGTAAACTGACTCTTCATTCTGTCTATGCTTTGAACCATTCCTGTGGCACTAGTTATAGATTCCGATGCTTCACTTCAGGTTTACTGTATCCCCCTGACCTTCTTATTGAAGATGAAACACAGATACGGCATCGGAATTAAATACAAAAGGCACAATGCCGACTTAAGTACAAGAAAACTGACTCTTCTTACTGTCTATGTTTTGAACCATTCCTGTGACACTAGTTATAGATTCCGATGCTTCACTTCAGGTTTACTGTATCCCGCTGACCTTCTTATTGACGATGATACACAGAAATTGCATCGGAATTAAACACAAAAGGCAGAATGCCGACTTAAGTACAAGAAAACTGACTCTTCTTACTGTCTATTATTTGATCCATTCCTGTGACACTAGATATAGATTCCGATGCTTCACTTCAGGTTTACTGTATTCCTCTGACCTTCGTATTGACGATGAAACGCAGAAATCGAATCGGAATTAAATACAAAAAGCACAATGCCGACTTAAGTACAAGATAACTGACTCTTCTTACTGTCTATGTTTTGAACCATTCATGTGACACTAGTTACAGCTTCCGATGCTTCACTTCAGGTTTACTGTATCCATCAGACCATCTTATTGACGATGAAACACAGAAATTACATCGGAATCAAATACAAAAGCACAATGCCGACTTATGTACAAGAAAACTGACTATTCTTACTGTCTATGTTTGAACCATTCATGTGACAATAGTTATAGATTCCGATGCTTCACTTCAGGTTTACTGTATCCTTCTGACCTTCTTAATGACGATGAAACACAGAAATTGCATTGGAATTAAATACAAAAGGCACAATGCCGACTTAAGTACAAGTAAACTGCCACTTCTTACTGTCTATGTTTTGAACCATTCCTGTGACACTAGTTATTGATTCCGATGCTTCACTTCTATATTTCTGTATCCCTCTGACCTTCTTATTGAAGATGAAACACAGATATTGCATCGGAATTAAATACAAAAGGCACAATGCCGACTTAAGTACAAGAAAACTGACTCTTTTTGCAGTCTATGTTTTGAACCATTCCTGTGACACTAGTTATAGATTCCGATGCTTCACTTCAAGTTTACTGTATCCCTCTGACCTTCTTATTGACGATCAAACACAGAAATTGCATCGGAATTAAATACAAAAAGCACAATGCCGACTTAAGTACAAGAAAACTGACTCTTCTTAGTGTCTATGTTTTGAACCATTCCTGAAACACTATATATAGATTCCGATGCTTCACTTCAGGTTTACTGTATCCTTCTGACCTTCTTAATGACGATGAAACACAGAAATTGCATCGGAATTAAATACAAAAGGCACAATGCCGACTTAAGTACAAGTAAACTGCCACTTCTTACTGTCTATGTTTTGAACCATTCCTGTGACACTAGTTATTGATTCCGATGCTTCACTTCTATATTTCTGTATCCCTCTGACCTTCTTATTGAAGATGAAACGCAGAAATCTAATCGGAATTAAATACAAAAAGCACAATGCCGACTTAAGTACAAGATAACTGACTGTTCTTACTGTCTATGTTTTGAACCATTCCTGTGGCACTAGTTATAGATTCCGATGCTTCACTTCAGGTTTACTGTATCCCTCTGACCTTCTTGTTGAAGATGGAACACAGATATTGCATCGGAATTAGATACAAAAGTCACAATGCCGACTGAAGTCTAAGAAAACTGACTCTTCTTACTGTCTATGTTTTGATCCATTCCTGTGACAATAGTTACAGATTCCGATGCTTCACTTCAGGTTTACTGTATCCCTCTGATCTCCTTATTGACGATCAAACATAGAAATTGCATCGGAATTAGATAGAAAGGGAACAATGCCGACTTAAGTACAAGAAAACTGACTCTTTATACTGTCTATGCTTTGAACCATTCCTGTGACACTAGTTATAGATTCCGATGCTTCACTTCAGGTTTACTGTATCCCCCTGACCTTCTTATTGAAGATGAAACACAGATACGGCATCGGAATTAAATACAAAAGGCACAATGCCGACTTAAGTACAAGAAAACTGACTCTTCTTACTGTCTATGTTTTGAACCATTCCTGTGACACTAGGTTTAGATTCCGATGCTTCACTTCAGGTTTACTGTATCCCGCTGACCTTCTTATTGACGATGATACACAAGAATTGCATCGGAATTAAACAAAAAAGGCAGAATGCCGACATAAGTACAAGAAAACTGACTCTTCTTACTGTCTATTATTTGATCCATTCCTGTGACACTAGATATAGATTCCGATGCTTCACTTCAGGTTTACTGTATTCCTCTGACCTTCGTATTGACGATGAAACGCAGAAATCGAATCGGAATTAAATACAAAAAGCACAATGCCGACTTAAGTACAAGATAACTGACTCTTCTTACTGTCTATGTTTTGAACCATTCATGTGACACTAGTTACAGCTTCCGAAGCTTCACTTCAGGTTTACTGTATCCATCAGACCATCTTATTGACGATGAAACACAGAAATTGCATCGGAATCAAATACAAAAGCACAATGCCGACTTATGTACAAGAAAACTGACTATTCTTACTGTCTATGTTTGAACCATTCATGTGACAATAGTTATAGATTCCGATGCTTCACTTCAGGTTTACTGTATCCCTCTGACCTTCTTAATGACGATGAAACACAGAAATTGCATCGGAATTATATACAAAAGGTTAAATGCCGACTTAAGTACAAGTAAACTGCCACTTCTTACTGTCTATGTTTTGAACCATTCCTGTGACACTAGTTATTGATTCCGATGCTTCACTTCTATTTTTCTGTATCCCTCTGACCTTCTTATTGAAGATGAAACACAGATATTGCATCGGAATTAAATACAAAAGGCACAATGCCGACTTAAGTACAAGAAAACTGACTCTTTTTACAGTCTATGTTTTGAACCATTCCTGTGACACTAGTTATAGATTCTGATGCTTCACTTCAAGTTTACTGTATCCCTCTGACCTTCTTATTGACGATCAAACACAGAAATTGCATCGGAATTAAATACAAAAAGCACAATGCCGACTTAAGTACAAGAAAACTGACTCTTCTTAGTGTCTATGTTTTGAACCATTCCTGAAACACTATATATAGATTCCGGTGCTTCACTTCAGGTTTACTGTATCCCTCTGACCTTCTTAATGACGATGAAACTCAAAAATCGCATAGGAATTAAATACAAAAATCACAATGCCAACTTAAGTACAAGAATACGGACTATTCTTTCTGTCTATGTTTTGAACCATTCCTATGACACTAGTTACAGATCCCGATGCTTCACTTCAGGTTTACTGTATCCCTCTGACCTTCTTATTGACGATGATACACAAAAATTGCATCGTAGTTAAATACAAAAGGCACAACGACGACTTAAGTACTGGAAAACTGACTCTTCTTACTGTCTATGTTTTAAACCATTCCTGTGACACTGGATATAGATTCCGATACTTCACTTCCGGTTTACTGTATCCCTCTGACCTTCTTATTGACGATGAAACTCAGAAATCACATCGGAATTAAATACAAAAAGCACAATGCCGACTTAGGTACAAGAAAACTGACTCTTCTTACATTCTATGCTTTGAACCATTCCTGTGACACTAGTTATAGATTCCGATGCTTCACTTCAGGTTTACTGTATCCCCCTGACCTTCTTATTGAAGATGAAACACAGATATTGCATCGGAATTAAATACAAAAGGCACAATGCCGACCTAAGTACAAGAAAACTGGCTCTTCTTACTGTCTATGTTTTGAACCATTCCTGTGACACTAGTTATGGATTCCGATGCTTCACTTCAGGTTTACTGTATCCCGCTGACCTTCTTATTGACGATGATACACAGAAATTGCATCGGAATTAAACACAAAAGGCACAATGCCGACATAAGTACAAGAAAACTGACTCTTCTTACTGTCTATTATTTGATCCATTCCTGCGACACTAGATATAGATTTCGATGCTTCACTTCAGGTTTACTGTATTCCTCTGACCTTCGTATTGACGATTAAACGCAGAAATCGAATCGGAATTAAATACAAAAAGCACAATGCCGACTTAAGTACAAGATAACTGACTCTTCTTACTGTCTATGTTTTGAACCATTCCTGTGACACTAGATATAGATTCCGATGCTTCACTTCAGGTTTACTGTATCCCTCTGACCTTATTGACGATGAAACTCAGAAATCACATTGGAATTAAATTCAAAAAGCACAATGCCGACTTAAGTACAAGAAAACTGACTCTTCTTACATTCTATGCTTTGAACCATTCCTGTGACACTAGTTATAGACTCCGATGCTTCACTTCAGGTTTACTGTATCCCCCTGACTTTCTTATTGACTATGGAACACAGATATTGCATCGGAATTAAATACAAATGGCGCAATGACGACTTAAGTACAAGAAAACTGACTCTTCTTACTGTCTATGTTTTGAACCATTCCTGTGACACTAGTTATAGATTCCTAAGCTTCGCTTCAGGTTTACAGTATCCCTCTGACCTTCTTATTGACGATGAAACACAGAAATTGCATCGGAGTTAAATACAAAAGACACAACGCCGACTTAAGTGCAAGAAAACTGACTCTTCTTACAGTCTATGTTTTGAACCATTCCAGTGACACTAGTTATAGATTCCGATGCTTCACTTCAGGTTTACTGTATGCCTCTGACTTTCTTATTGACGATGAAACACAGATATTGCATCGGAATTAAACACAAAAGGCAGAATGCCGACTTAAGTACAAGAAAACTGACTCTTTATACTGTCTATGCTTTGAACCATTCCTGTGACACTAGTTATAGATTCCGATGCTTCACTTCAGGTTTACTGTATCCCCCTGACCTTCTTATTGAAGATGAAACACAGATACGGCATCGGAATTAAATACAAAAGGCACAATGCCGACTTAAGTACAAGAAAACTGACTCTTCTTACTGTCTATGTTTTGAACCATTCCTGTGACACTAGGTTTAGATTCCGATGCTTCACTTCAGGTTTACTGTATCCCGCTGACCTTCTTATTGACGATGATACACAGAAATTGCATCGGAATTAAACAAAAAAGGCAGAATGCCGACATAAGTACAAGAAAACTGACTCTTCTTACTGTCTATTATTTGATCCATTCCTGTGACACTAGATATAGATTCCGATGCTTCACTTCAGGTTTACTGTATTCCTCTGACCTTCGTATTGACGATGAAACGCAGAAATCGAATCGGAATTAAATGCAAAAAGCACAATGCCGACTTAAGTACAAGATAACTGACTCTTCTTACTGTCTATGTTTTGAACCATTCATGTGACACTAGTTACAGCTTCCGAAGCTTCACTTCAGGTTTACTGTATCCATCAGACCATCTTATTGACGATGAAACACATAAGTTGCATCGGAATCAAATACAAAAGCACAATGCCGACTTATGTACAAGAAAACTGACTATTCTTACTGTCTATGTTTGAACCATTCATGTGACAATAGTTATAGATTCCGATGCTTCACTTCAGGTTTACTGTATCCCTCTGACCTTCTTAATGACGATGAAACACAGAAATTGCATCGGAATTATATACAAAAGGTTAAATGCCGACTTAAGTACAAGTAAACTGCCACTTCTTACTGTCTATGTTTTGAACCATTCCTGTGACACTAGTTATTGATTCCGATGCTTCACTTCTATTTTTCTGTATCCCTCTGACCTTCTTATTGAAGATGAAACACAGATATTGCATCGGAATTAAATACAAAAGGCACAATGCCGACTTAAGTACAAGAAAACTGACTCTTTTTACAGTCTATGTTTTGAACCATTCCTGTGACACTAGTTATAGATTCCGATGCTTCACTTCAAGTTTACTGTATCCCTCTGACCTTCTTATTGACGATCAAACACAGAAATTGCATCGGAATTAAATACAAAAAGCACAATGCCGACTTAAGTACAAGAAAACTGACTCTTCTTAGTGTCTATGTTTTGAACCATTCCTGAAACACTATATATAGATTCCGGTGCTTCACTTCAGGTTTACTGTATCCCTCTGACCTTCTTAATGACGATGAAACTCAAAAATCGCATAGGAATTAAATACAAAAATCACAATGCCAACTTAAGTACAAGAATACTGACTATTCTTTCTGTCTATGTTTTGAACCATTCCTATGACACTAGTTACAGATCCCAATGCTTCACTTCAGGTTTACTGTATCCCTCTGACCTTCTTATTGACGATGATACACAAAAATTGCATCGTAGTTAAATACAAAAGGCACAACGACGACTTAAGTACTGGAAAACTGACTCTTCTTACTGTCTATGTTTTAAACCATTCCTGTGACACTGGATATAGATTCCGATACTTCACTTCCGGTTTACTGTATCCCTCTGACCTTCTTATTGACGATGAAACTCAGAAATCACATCGGAATTAAATACAAAAAGCACAATGCCGACTTAGGTACAAGAAAACTGACTCTTCTTACATTCTATGCTTTGAACCATTCCTGTGACACTAGTTATAGATTCCGATGCTTCACTTCAGGTTTGCTGTATCCCTCTGACCTTCTTATTGACGATGATACACAGTAATTGCAACGGAATTAAATACAAAAGGCACAATGACGACTTAAGTACAAGCAAACTGACTCTTCTTACTGTCTATGTTTTGATCCATTCCTGTGAAACTAGTTATAGATTCCGATGCTTCACTTCAGTTTTACTGTATCCCTCTGACCTTCTTATTGACGATGAAACATAGAAATTGCATCGGAATTAGATACAAAAGGAACAATGCCGACTTAAGTACAAGTAAACTGACTCTTCATACTGTCTATGTTTTGAACCATTCCTGTGGCACTAGTTATAGATTCCGATGCTTCACTTCAGGTTTACTGTATCCCTCTGACCTTCTTGTTGAAGATGGAACACAGATATTGCATCGGAATTAGATACAAAAGGCACAATGCCGACTGAAGTCTAAGACAACTGACTCTTCTTACTGTCTATGTTTTGATCCATTCCTGTGACAATAGTTACAGATTCCGATGCTTCACTTCAGGTTTACTGTATCCCTCTGATCTCCTTATTGACGATCAAACATAGAAATTGCATCGGAATTAGATAGAAAGGGAACAATGCCGACTTAAGTACAAGAAAACTGACTCTTTATACTGTCTATGCTTTGAACCATTCCTGTGACACTAGTTATAGATTCCGATGCTTCACTTCAGGTTTACTGTATCCCCCTGACCTTCTTATTGAAGATGAAACACAGATACGGCATCGGAATTAAATACAAAAGGCACAATGCCGACTTAAGTACAAGAAAACTGACTCTTCTTACTGTCTATGTTTTGAACCATTCCTGTGACACTAGGTTTAGATTCCGATGCTTCACTTCAGGTTTACTGTATCCCGCTGACCTTCTTATTGACGATGATACACAGAAATTGCATCGGAATTAAACAAAAAAGGCAGAATGCCGACATAAGTACAAGAAAACTGACTCTTCTTACTGTCTATTATTTGATCCATTCCTGTGACACTAGATATAGATTCCGATGCTTCACTTCAGGTTTACTGTATTCCTCTGACCTTCGTATTGACGATGAAACGCAGAAATCGAATCGGAATTAAATACAAAAAGCACAATGCCGACTTAAGTACAAGATAACTGACTCTTCTTACTGTCTATGTTTTGAACCATTCATGTGACACTAGTTACAGCTTCCGAAGCTTCACTTCAGGTTTACTGTATCCATCAGACCATCTTATTGACGATGAAACACAGAAATTGCATCGGAATCAAATACAAAAGCACAATGCCGACTTATGTAAAAGAAACTGACTATTCTTTCTGTCTATGTTTGAACCATTCATGTGACAATAGTTATAGATTCCGATGCTTCACTTCAGGTTTACTGTATCCCTCTGACCTTCTTAATGACGATGAAACACAGAAATTGCATCGGAATTATATACAAAAGGTTAAATGCCGACTTAAGTACAAGTAAACTGCCACTTCTTACTGTCTATGTTTTGAACCATTCCTGTGACACTAGTTATTGATTCCGATGCTTCACTTCTATTTTTCTGTATCCCTCTGACCTTCTTATTGAAGATGAAACACAGATATTGCATCGGAATTAAATACAAAAGGCACAATGCCGACTTAAGTACAAGAAAACTGACTCTTTTTACAGTCTATGTTTTGAACCATTCCTGTGACACTAGTTATAGATTCCGATGCTTCACTTCAGGTTTACTGTATCCCTCTGACCTTCTTAATGACGATGAAACTCAAAAATCGCATAGGAATTAAATACAAAAATCACAATGCCAACTTAAGTACAAGAATACTGACTATTCTTTCTGTCTATGTTTTGAACCATTCCTATGACACTAGTTACAGATCCCGATGCTTCACTTCAGGTTTACTGTATCCCTCTGACCTTCTTATTGACGATGATACACAAAAATTGCATCGTAGTTAAATACAAAAGGCACAACGACGACTTAAGTACTGGAAAACTGACTCTTCTTACTGTCTATGTTTTAAACCATTCCTGTGACACTGGATATAGATTCCGATACTTCACTTCCGGTTTACTGTATCCCTCTGACCTTCTTATTGACGATGAAACTCAGAAATCACATCGGAATTAAATACAAAAAGCACAATGCCGACTTAGGTACAAGAAAACTGACTCTTCTTACATTCTATGCTTTGAACCATTCCTGTGACACTAGTTATAGATTCCGATGCTTCACTTCAGGTTTACTGTATCCCCCTGACCTTCTTATTGAAGATGAAACACAGATATTGCATCGGAATTAAATACAAAAGGCACAATGCCGACCTAAGTACAAGAAAACTGACTCTTCTTACTGTCTATGTTTTGAACCATTCCTGTGACACTAGTTATAGATTCCGATGCTTCACTTCAGGTTTACTGTATCCCGCTGACCTTCTTATTGACGATGATACACAGAAATTGCATCGGAATTAAACACAAAAGGCACAATGCCGACATAAGTACAAGAAAACTGACTCTTCTTACTGTCTATTATTTGATCCATTCCTGCGACACTAGATATAGATTTCGATGCTTCACTTCAGGTTTACTGTATTCCTCTGACCTTCGTATTGACGATTAAACGCAGAAATCGAATCGGAATTAAATACAAAAAGCACAATGCCGACTTAAGTACAAGATAACTGACTCTTCTTACTGTCTATGTTTTGAACCATTCCTGTGACACTAGATATAGATTCCGATGCTTCACTTCAGGTTTACTGTATCCCTCTGACCTTATTGACGATGAAACTCAGAAATCACATCGGAATTAAATTCAAAAAGCACAATGCCGACTTAAGTACAAGAAAACTGACTCTTCTTACATTCTATGCTTTGAACCATTCCTGTGACACTAGTTATAGACTCCGATGCTTCACTTCAGGTTTACTGTATCCCCCTGACCTTCTTATTGACTATGGAACACAGATATTGCATCGGAATTAAATACAAATGGCGCAATGACGACTTAAGTACAAGAAAACTGACTCTTCTTACTGTCTATGTTTTGAACCATTCCTGTGACACTAGTTATAGATTCCTAAGCTTCGCTTCAGGTTTACAGTATCCCTCTGACCTTCTTATTGACGATGAAACACAGAAATTGCATCGGAGTTAAATACAAAAGACACAACGCCGACTTAAGTGCAAGAAAACTGACTCTTCTTACAGTCTATGTTTTGAACCATTCCAGTGACACTAGTTATAGATTCCGATGCTTCACTTCAGGTTTACTGTATGCCTCTGACTTTCTTATTGACGATGAAACACAGATATTGCATCGGAATTAAACACAAAAGGCAGAATGCCGACTTAAGTACAAGAAAACTGACTCTTCTTACTGTCTATTATTTGATCCATTCCTGTGACACTAGATATAGATTCCGATGCTTCACTTCAGGTTTACTGTATTCCTCTGACCTTCGTATTGACGATGAAACGCAGAAATCGAATCGGAATTAAATACAAAAAGCACAATGCCGACTTAAGTACAAAATAACTGACTCTTCTTACTGGCTATGTTTTGAACCATTCATGTGACACTAGTTACAGCTTCCGATGCTTCACTTCAGGTTTACTGTATCGATCAGACCATCTTATTGACGATGAAACACAGAAATTGCATCGGAATCAAATACAAAAGCACAATGCCGACTTATGTACAAGAAAACTGACTATTCTTACTGTCTATGTTTGAACCATTCATGTGACAATGGTTATAGATTCCGATGCTTTACTTCAGGTTTACTGTATCCCTAAGACCTTCTTAATGACGATGAAACACAGAAATTGCATCGGAATTAAATACAAAAGGCACAATGCCGACTTAAGTACAAGTAAACTGCCACTTCTTACTGTCTATGCTTTGAACCATTCCTGTGACACTAGTTATTGATTCCGATGCTTCACTTCTATTTTTCTGTATCCCTCTGACCTTCTTATTGAAGATGAAACACAGATATTGCATCGGAATTAAATACAAAAGGCACAATGCCGACTTAAGTACAAGAAAACTGACTCTTTTTACAGTCTATGTTTTGAACCATTCCTGTGACACTAGTTATAGATTCCGATGCTTCACTTCAAGTTTACTGTATCCCTCTGACCTTCTTATTGACGATCAAACACAGAAATTGCATCGGAATTAAATACAAAAAGCACAATGCCGACTTAAGTACAAGAAAACTGACTCTTCTTAGTGTCTATGTTTTGAACCATTCCTGAAACACTATATATAGATTCCGGTGCTTCACTTCAGGTTTACTGTATCCCTCTGACCTTCTTAATGACGATGAAACTCAGAAATCGCATAGGAATTAAATACAAAAATCACAATGCCAACTTAAGTACAAGAATACTGACTATTCTTTCTGTCTATGTTTTGAACCATTCCTATGACACTAGTTACAGATCCCGATGCTTCACTTCAGGTTTACTGTATCCCTCTGACCTTCTTATTGACGATGATACACAAAAATTGCATCGTAGTTAAATACAAAAGGCACAACGACGACTTAAGTACAGGAAAACTGACTCTTCTTACTGTCTATGTTTTAAACCATTCCTGTGACACTAGATATAGATTCCGATACTTCATTTCAGGTTTACTGTATCCCTCTGACCTTCTTATTGACGATGAAACTCAGAAATCACATCGGAATTAAATTCAAAAAGCACAATGCCGACTTAAGTACAAGAAAACTGACTCTTCTTACATTCTATGCTTTGAACCATTCCTGTGACACTAGTTATAGATTCCGATGCTTCACTTCAGGTTTACTGTATCCCCCTGACCTTCTTATTGAAGATGAAACACAGATATTGCATCGGTATTAAATACAAAAGGCACAATGCCGACCTAAGTACAAGAAAACTGACTCTTCTTACTGTCTATGTTTTGAACCATTCCTGTGACACTAGTTATAGATTCCGATGCTTCACTTCAGGTTTACTGTATCCCGCTGACCTTCTTATTGACGATGATACACAGAAATTGCTTCGGAATTGAACACAAAAGGCACAATGCCGACATAAGTACAAGAAAACTGACTCTTCTTACTGTCTATTATTTGATCCATTCCTGCGACACTAGATATAGATTCCGATGCTTCACTTCAGGTTTACTGTATTCCTCTGACCTTCGTATTGACGATTAAACGCAGAAATCGAATCGGAATTAAATACAAAAAGCACAATGCCGACTTAAGTACAAGATAACTGACTCTTCTTACTGTCTATGTTTTGAACCATTCATGTGACACTAGTTATAGCTTCCGATGCTTCACTTCAGGTTTACTGTATCCTTCAGACCTTCTTATTGACGATGAAACACAGATATTGCATCGGAATTAAATACAAATGGCACAATTACGACTTAAGTACAAGAAAGCTGACCCTTATTACTGTCTATGCTTTGAACCATTCATGTGACAATAGTTATAGATTCCGATGCTTCACTTCAGGTTTACTGTATCCTTCTGACCTTCTTATTGACTATGGAACACAGATATTGCATCGGAATTAAATACAAAAGGCACAATGCCGACTTAAGTACAAGAAAACTGACTCTTCTTACTGTTTATGTTTTGAACCATTCCTGTGACACTAGTTATAGATTCCGATGCTTCACTACAGGTTTACTGTATCCCTCTGACCTTCTTATTGACGATAAAACACAGCAATTGCAACGGAATTAAATACAAAAGGCACAAGGCCGACTTAAGTACAAGAAAACTGACTCTTCTTACTGTCTATGCTTTAAACCATTCCTGTGACACTACATATAGATTCCGATACTTCACTTCAGGTTTACTGTAACCCTCTGACCTTCTTATTGACGATGAAACACAGAAATTGCATCGGAATCAAATACAAAAGCACAGTGCCGACTTACGTACAAGAAAACTGACTCTTCTTACTGTCTATGTTTTGAAATATTCCTGTGACACTAGTTATAGATTCCGATGCTTCACTTCAGGTTTACTGTATCCCTCTGACCTTCGTATTGACGATGAAACGCAAAAATCGAATCGGAATTAAATACAAAAAGCACAATGCCGACTTAAGTACAAGATAACTGACTCTTCTTACTGTCTATGTTTTGAACCATTCATGTGACACTAGTTACAGCTTCCGATGCTTCACTTCAGGTTTACTGTATCCATCAGACCTTCTTATTGACGATGAAACACAGATATTGCATCGGAATCAAATACAAAAGCACAATGCCGACTTATGTTCAAGAAAACTGACTCTTCTTACTATCTATGTTTGAACCATTCATGTGACAATAGTTATAGATTCCGATTCTTCACTTCAGGTTTACTGTATCCCTCTGACCTTCTTAATGACGATGAAACACAGAAATTGCATCGGAATTAAATACAAAAGGCACAATGCCGACTTAAGTACAAGAAAACTGACTCTTCTTACTATCTATGATTTGAACCATTCCCGTGACACTATATATAGATTCCGGTGCTTCACTTCAGGTTTACTGTATCCCTCTGACCTTCTTAATGACGATGAAACGCAGAAATCCCATAGGAACTAAAAACAAAAATCACAATGCCGAATTAAGTACAAGAAAACTGACTATTCTTTCTGTCTATGTTTTGAACCATTCCTATGACACTATTTACAGATTCCGATGCTTCACTTGAGGTTTACTGTATCCCTCTGACCTTCTTATTGACGATGAAACACAAAAATTGCATCGGAGTTAAATACTAAAGGCACAACGACGACTTAAGTACAGGAAAACTGACTCTTCCTATAGTCTATGTTTGAACCATTCCTGTGACACTAGTTATAGATTCTGATGCTTCACATCAGGTTTGCTGTATCCTTCTGACCTTCTTATTGACTATGGAACACAGATATTGCATCGGAATTAAATACAAATGGCGCAATGACGACTTAATTGCAAGAAAACTGACTCTTCTTACTGTCTATGTTTTGAACCATTCCTGTGACACTAGTTATAGATTCCTAAGCTTCACTTCAGGTTTACAGTATCCCTCTGACCTTCTTATTGACGATGAAACACAGAAATTGCATCGGAGTTAAATACAAAAGACACAATGCCGACTTAAGTACAAGAAAACTGACTCTTCTTACAGTCTATGTTTTGAACCATTCCAGTGACACTAGTTATAGATTCCGATGCTTCACTTCAGGTTTACTGTATCCCTCTGACTTTCTTATTGAAGATGAAACACAGATATTGCATCGGAATTAAATACAAATGGCACAATTACGACTTAAGTACAAGAAAACTGACCCTTCTTACTGTCTATGTTTTGAACCATTCCTGTGACACTAGTTATATATAGATTCCGATGCTTCACTTCAGGTTTACTGTATTCCTCTGACCTTCTTATTGACGGTGAAACACAGAAATTGCATTGGAATGAAATGCAAAAGGCACAATGCCGACTTAAGTACAAAAAAGACTGAATCTTCTTACTGTCTATGTTTTGATCCATTCCTGTGACACTAGTTATAGATTCCGATGCTTCACTTCAGGTTTACTGTATCCCTCTGACCTTCTTATTGACGGTGAAACATAGAAATTGCATCGGAATTAGATAGAAAAGGAACAATGCCGACTTAAGTACAAGAAAACTGACACTTCATACTGTCTACGTTTTGATCCATTCCTGTGACACTAGTTATAGATTCCGATGCTTCACTTCAGGTTTACTGTATCCCTCTGACCTTCTTATTGAAGATGAAACACAGGTATTGCATTGGAATTAAATACAAAAGGCACAATGCCGACTTAAGTACAAGAAAACTGACACTTCTTACTGTTTATGTTTTGAACCATTCCTGTGACACTAGTTATAGATTCCGATGCTTCACTTCAGGTTTACTGTATCCCTCTGCCCTTCTTATTGACGATAAAACACAGAAATTGCAACGGAATTAAATACAAAAGGCACAATGCCGACTTAAGTACAAGAAAACTGACTCTTCTTACTGTCTATGTTTTAAACCATTCCTGTGACACTAGATATAGTTTCCGATACTTCACTTCAGGTTTACTGTAACCCTCTGACCTTCTTATTGACGATGAAACACAGAAATTGCATCGGAATCAAATACAAAAGCACAGTGCCGACTTATGTACAAGAAAACTGACTCTTCTTACTGTCTATGTTTTGAACCATTCCTGTGACACTAGTTATAGATTCCTATACTTCACTTCAGGTTTACTGTATCCCTCTGACCTTCGTATTAACGATGAAACGCAAAAATCGAATCGGAATTAAATACAAAAAGCACAATGCCGACTTAAGTACAAGATAACTGACTCTTCTTACTGTCTATGTTTTGAACCATTCATGTGACACTAGTTATAGCTTCCGATGCTTCACTTCAGGTTTACTGTATCCATCAGTCCTTGTTATGGATGATGAAACACAGATATTGCATCGGAATCAAATACAAAAGCACAATGCCGACTAATGTACAAGAAAACTGACTCTTCTTACTATCTATGTTTGAACCATTCATGTGACAATAGTTATAGATTCCGATGCTTCACTTCAGGTTTACTGTATCCCTCTGACCTTCTTAATGACGATGAAACACAGAAATTGCATCGGAATTAAATACAAAGGGCACAATGCCGACTTAAGTACAAGTAAACTGCCACTTCTTGCTGTCTATGATTTGAACCATTCCTGTGACACTAGTTATAGATTCCGATGCTTCACTTCAGGTTCACTGTATCCCTCTGACCTTCTTATTGAAGATGAAACACAGATATTGCATCGGAATTAAATACAAAAGGCACAATGCCGACTTAAGTACAAGAAAACTGACTCTTTTTACTGTCTATCTTTTGAACCATTCCTGTGACACTAGTTATAGATTCCGATGCTTCACTTCAAGTTTACTGTATCCCTCTGACCTTCTTATTGACGATGAAACACAGAAATTGCATCGGAATTAAATACAAAAGGCACAATGCCGACTTAAGTACAAGAAAACTGACTCTTCTTACTATCTATGATTTGAACCATTCCCGTGACACTATATATAGATTCCGGTGCATCACTTCAGGTTTACTGTATCCCTCTGACCTTCTTAATGACGATGAAACGCAGAAATCGCATAGGAATTAAATACAAAAATCACAATGCCGAATTAAGTACAAGAAAACTGACTATTCTTTCTGTCTATGTTTTGAACCATTCCTGTGACACTAGTTATAGATTCTGATGCTTCACATCAGGTTTGCTGTATCCTTCTGACCTTCTTATTGACTATGGAGCACAGATATTGCATCGGAATTAAATACAAATGGCGCAATGACGACTTAAGTACAAGAAAACTGACTCTTCTTACTGTCTATGTTTTGAACCATTCCTGTGACACTAGTTATAGATTCCTAAGCTTCACTTCAGGTTTACAGTATCCTTCTGACCTTCTTATTGACGATGAAACACAGAAATTGCATCGGACTTAAATACAAAAGACACAATGCCGACTTCAGTACAAGAAAACTGACTCTTCTTACAGTCTATGTTTTGAACCATTCCAGTGACACTAGTTATAGATTCCGATGCTTCACTTCAGGTTTACTGTATCCCTCTGAATTTCTTATTGACGATGAAACACAGATATTGCATCGGAATTAAATACAAATGGCACAATTACGACTTAAGTACAAGAAAACTGACCCTTCTTACTGTCTATGTTTTGAACCATTCCTGTGACACTAGTTAAAGATTCCGATGCTTCACTTCAGGTTTACTGTATCCCTCTGACCTCCTTGTTGAATATGAAACACAGATATTGCATCGGAATTAGATACAAAAGGCACAATGCCGACTTAAGTCCAAGAAAACTAACTCTTCTTACTGTCTGTGTTTTGATCCATTCCTGTGACACTAGTTACAGATTCCGATGCTTCACTTCAGGGTTACTGTATCCCTCTGATCCTCTTATTGACGATGAAACATAGAAATTGCATCGGAATTAGATAGTAAAGGAAAAATGCCGACTTAAGTACAAGAAAACTGACTCTTCATACTGTCTATGCTTTGAACCATTCCTGTGACACTAGTTATAGATTCCGATGCTTCACTACTGGTTTACTGTATCCCTCTGACCTTCGTATTGAAGATGAAACACAGATATTGCATCGGAAACAAATACAAAAGGCACAATGCCGACTTAAGTGCAAGAAAACTGACTCTTCTTACTGTCTACGTTTTGAACCATTCCTGTGACACTAGATATGGATTCCGATCCTTCACTTCAGGTATACTGTATTCCTGTGACCTTCGTATTGACGATGAAACGCAGATATCGAATCGGACTTAAATACAAAAAGCACAATGCCGACTTAAGTACAAGATAACTGACTCTTCTTACTGTCTATGTTTTGAACCATTCATGTGACACTAGTTATAGCTTCCGATGCTTCACTTCAGGTTTACTGTATCCCTCTGACCTTCTTATTGACGATGAAACACAGAAATTGCATCGGAATTAAATACAAAACGCACAATGCTGACTTAAGTACAAGAAAACTGACTCTTTTTACTGTCTATGTTTGAACCATTCCTGTGACACTAGTTATAGATTCCGATGCTTCACTTCAAGTTTACTGTATCCCTCTGACCTTCTTATTGACGATGAAACACAGAAATTGCATCGGAATTAAATACAAAAGGCACAATGCTGACTTAAGTACAAGAAAACTGACTCTTCTTACTGTCTATGTTTTGAACCATTCCTGTGACACTAGTTATAGATTCCGAAGCTTCACTTCAGGTTTACAGTATCCCTCTGACCTTCTTATTGACGATGGAACACAGAAATTGCATCGGAGTTAAATACAAAAGACACAATGCCGACTTAAGTACAGGAAAACTGACTCTTCTTACAGTCTATGTTTTGAACCATTCCAGTGACACTAGTTATAGATTCCGATGCTTCACTTCAGGTTTACTGTATCCCTCTGTCCTTCTTATTGACGATGAAACATAGAAATTGCATCGGAATTAGATAGAAAAGGAACAATGCCGACTTAAGTACAAGTAAACTGACTCTTCATACTGTCTATGATTTGAACCATTCCTGTGACACTAGTTATAGATTCCGATGCTTCACTTCAGGTTTACTGTATCCCTCTGACCTCCTTATTGGAGATGAAACTCAGATATTGCATCGGAATTAGATACAAAAGGCACAATGCCGATTTAAGTCCAAGAAAACTGACTCTTCTTACTGTCTATGTTTTGAACCATTCCTGTGACACTAGTTATAGATTCCGATGCTTCACTTCAGGTTTACTGTATCCCTCTGACCTTCTTGTTGACGATGAAACACAGAAATTGCAACGGAATTAAATACAAAAGGCACAATGCCGACTTAAGTACAAGAAAACAGACTCTTCTTACTGTCTATGTTTTACACCATTCCTGTGATACTAGATATAGATTCCGATGCTTCACTTCAGGTTTACTGTATCCCTCTGACCTTCTTATTGACTATGAATCGCAGATATCGCATCGGAATTAAATACATAAAGCACAATGCCGACTTAAGTACAAGAAAACTGAGGCTTCTTACATTCTATGCTTTGAACCATTCATGTGAAACTAGTTATAGCTTCCGATACTTCACTTCAGGTTTACTGTATCCATCAGACCTTCGTATTGACGATGAAACAGAAAAATTCAATCGGAATTAAATACAAAAGGCACAATGCCGACTTAAGTCTCAAGAAAACTGACTCTTCTTTCTGTCTATGATTGAACCATTCCTGTGACACTAGTTATAGATTCCGATGCTTCACTTCAGGTTTGCTGTATCCCTCTGACCTTCTTATTGACGATGATACACAGTAATTGCATCGGAATTAAATACAAAAGGCACAATGCCGACTTAAGTACAACCAAACTGACACTACTTACTGTCTTTGTTTTCATCCATTCCTGTGAAACTAGTTATAGATTCCGATGCTTCACTTCAGGTTTACTGTATCCCCCTGACCTTCGTATTGACGATGAAACATAGAAATTGCATCGGAATTAGATAGAAAAGGAACAATGCCGACTTAAGTACAAGTAAACTGACTCTTCATACTGTCTATGTTTGAACCATTCCTGTAACACTAGTTATAGATTCCGATGCTTCACTTCAGGTTTACTGTATCCCTCTGACCTCCTTATTGAAGATGAAACACAGATATTGCATCGGAATTAGATACAAAAGGCACAATGCCGACTTAAGTCCAAGAAAACTGACTCTTCTTACTGTCTATGTTTTGAACCATTCCGGTGACACTAGTTACACATTCCGATGCTTCACTTCAGGTTTACTGTATCCCTCTGATCTTCTTATTGACGATGAAACGTAGAAATTGCATCGGAATTAGATAGAAAAGGAACAATGCCGACTTAAGTACAAGAAAACTGACTCTTCATACTGTCTATGCTTTGAACCATTCCTGTAACACTAGTTATAGATTCCGATGCTTCACTTCAGGTTTACTGTATCCCGCTGACCTTCTTATTGACGATGATACGCAGAAATTGCATCGGAATTAAACATAAAAGGCACAATGCCGAATTAAGTACAAGAAAACTGACTCTTCTTACTGTCTATGTTTTGATCCATTCCTGTGACACTAGATATAGATTCCGATGCTTCACTTCAGGTTTACTGTATTCCTCTGACCTTCTTAGAGACGATGAAACGCAGAAATCGAATCGGAATTAAATACAAAAAGCACAATGCCGACTTAAGAACAAGATAACTGACTCCTCTTACTGTCTATGTTTGAACCATTCATGTGACACTAGTTATAGATTCCGATGCTTCACTTCAGGTTTACTGTATCCCTCTGACCTTCTTGTTGACGATGAAACACAGAAATTGCAGCGGAATTAAATACAAAAGGCACAATGCCGACTTAAGTACAACAAAACTGACTCTTCTTACAGTCTATGTTTTACACCATTCCTGTGACACTAGATATAGATTCCGATGCTTCACTTCAGGTTTACTGTATCCCTCTGACATTCTTATTGACGATGAAACACAGAAATCGCATCGGAATTAGGTACAAAAGGCACAATGCCGACTTAAGTCCAAGAAAACTGACTCTTCTTACTGTCTATTTTTGAACCATTCCTGTGACACTAGTTATAGATTCCGATGCTTCACTTCAGGTTTACTGTATCCCTCTGACCTTCTTGTTGACGATGAAACACAGAAATTGCAACGGAATTAAATACAAAAAGCACAACGCCGACTTAAGTACAAGAAAACTGACTCTTCTTACTGTCTATGTTTTACACCATTCCTGTGACACTACATATAGATTCCGATGCTTCACCTCAGGTTTACTGTATCCCTCTGACCTTCTTATTGACGATGAAACGCAGAAATCGCATCGGAATTAAATACAAAAAGCACAATGACGACTTAAGTACAAGAAAACTGACTCTTATAACATTCTATGCTTTGAAATATTCATGTGAAACTAGTTATAGCTTCCGATGCTTCACTTCAGGTTTACTGTATCCATCAGACCTTCGTATTGACGATGAAACAGAAAAATTCCATCGGAATTAAATGCAAATGGCACAATGCCAACTTATGTACAAGAAAACTGACTCTTCTTACTGTCTATGTTTGAACCATTCATGTGACACTAGTCATAGATTCCGATGCTTCACTTTAGGTTTACTGCATCCCTCTGACCTTCTTAATGACGATGAAACACAAAAATTGCATCGGAGTTAAATACAAAAGGCACAACGACGACTTAAGTACAGGAAAACTGACTCTTCTTATAGTCTATGTTTGAACCATTCCTGTGACACACGTTATAGATTCCGATGCTTCACATCAGGTTTACTGTATCCTTCTGACCTTCTTATTGACTATGGAACACAGATATTGCATCGGAATTAAATACAAATGGCGCAATGACGACTTAAGTACAAGATAACTGACTCTTCTTACTGTCTATGTTTTGAACCATTCCTTCGACACTAGTTATTGATTCCGATGCTTCACTTCAGCTTTACTGTATCCCTCTTACCTTCTTATTGACGATGAAACACAGAAATTGCATCGGAGTTAAATACAAAGGACACAATGCCGACTTAAGTACAAGAAAACTGACTCTTCTTACAGTCTATGTTTTGAACCATTCCAGTGACACTAGTTATAGATTCCGATGCTTCACTTCAGGTTTACTGTATCCCTCAGACTTTCTTATTGACGATGAAACACAGATATTGCATCGGAATTAAATACAAATGGCACAATTACGACTTAAGTACAAGAAAACTGACCCTTCTTACTGTCTATGTTTTGAACCATTCCTGTGACTCTAGTTATAGATTCCGATGCTTCACTTCAGGTTTACTGTATTCCTCTGACCTTCTTATTGACGGTGAAACACAGAAATTGCATTGGAATGAAATGCAAAAGGCACAATGCCGACTTAAGTACAAAAAAACTGAATCTTCTTACTGTCTATGTTTTGATCCATTCCTGTGACACTAGTTATAGATTCCGATTCTTCACTTCAGGTTTACTGTATCCCTCTGACCTTCTTGTTGACGATAAAACACAGAAATTGCAACGGAATTAAATACAAAAGGCACAATGCCGACTTAAGTACAAGAAAACTGACTCTTCTTACTGTCTATGTTTTAAACCATTCCTGTGACACTAGATATAGATTCCGATACTTCACTTCAGGTTTACTGTATCCCTCTGTCCTTCTTATTGACGATGAAACACAGAAATTGCATCGGAATCAAATACAAAAGCACAATGCCGACTTATGTACAAGAAAACTGACTCTTCTTACTGTCTATGTTTTGAACCATTCCTGTGACACTAGTTATAGCTTCCGATGCTTCACTTCAGGTTTACTGTATCCATCAGACCTTCTTATTGACGATGATACACAGATATTGCATCGGAATCAAATACAAAAGCACAATGCCGACTTATGTACAAGAAAACTGACTCTTCTTACTGTCTATGTTTGAACCATTCATGTGACAATAGTTATAGATTCCGATGCTTCACTTCAGGTTTACTGTATCCCTCTGACCTTCTTAATGACGATGAAACACAGAATTTGCAACGGAATTAAATACAAAAGGCACGATGCCGCCTTAAGTACAAGAAAACTGAGTCTTCTTACTATCTATGTTTTGAACCATTCCTGTGACACTATATATAGATTCAGGTGCTTCACTTCAGGTTTACTGTATCCCTCTGACCTTCTTAATGACGATGAAACGCAGAAATCGCATAGGAATAAATACAAAAATCACAATGCCGAATTAAGTACAAGAAAACTGACTAGTCTTTCTGTCTATGTTTTGAACCATTCCTATGACAATAGTTACAGATTCCGATGCTTTACTTCAGGTTTACTGTATCCCTCTGACCTTCTTATTGACGATGAAACACAAAAATTGCATTGCAGTTAAATACAAAAGGCACAACGACGACTTAAGTACAGGAAAACTGACTCTTCCTATAGTCTATGTTTGAACCATTCCTGTGACACTAGTTATAGATTCTGATGCTTCACATCAGGTTTGCTGTATCCTTCTGACCTTCTTATTGACTATGGAACGCAGATATCGCATCGGAATTAAATACAAATGGCGCATTGACGACTTAAGTACAAGAAAACTGACTCTTCTTACTGTCTATGTTTTGAACCATTCCTGTGACACTAGTTATAGATTCCTAAGCTTCACTTCAGGCTTACAGTATCCCTCTGACCTTCTTATTGACGATGAAACACAGAAATTGCATCGGAGTTAAATACAAAAGACACAATGCCGACTTAAGTACAAGAAAACTGACTCTTCTTACAGTCTATGTTTTGAACCATTCCAGTGACACTAGTTATAAATTCCGATGCTTCACTTCAGGTTTACTGTATCCCTCTGACCTTCTTATTGACGGTGAAACATAGAAATTGCATCGGAATTAGATAGAAAAGGAACAATGCCGACTTAAGTACAAGAAAACTGACACTTCATACTGTCTACGTTTTGAACCATTCCTGTGACACTAGTTATAGATTCCGATGCTTCACTTCAGGTTTACTGTATCCCTCTGACCTTCTTATTGAAGATGAAACACAGGTATTGCATCGGAATTAAATACAAAAGGCACAATGCCGACTTAAGTACAAGAAAACTGACTCTTCTTACTGTCTATGTTTTGAACCATTCCTGTGACACTAGTTATAGATTCCGATGCTTCACTTCAGGTTTACTGTATCCCTCTGACCTTCTTATTGACGATAAAACACAGAAATTGCAACGGAATTAAATACAAAAGGCACAATGCCGACTTAAGTACAAGAAAACTGACTCTTCTTACTGTCTATGTTTTAAACCATTCCTGTGACACTAGATATAGATTCCGATACTTCACTTCAGGTTTACTGTATCCCTCTGACCTTCTTATTGACGATGAAACTCAGAAATCACGTCGGAATTAAATACAAAAAGCACAATGCCGACTTAAGTACAAGAAAACTGACTCTTCTTACATTCTATGCTTTGAACCATTCATGTGACACTAGTCATAGATTGCAATGCTTCACTTCAGGTTTACTGTATCCCTCTGACCTTCGTATTGACGATGAAACACAGAAATTAGATCGGAATTAAATACAAAAGGCACAATGCCGACTTAACTCACAAGAAAACTGACTCTTCTTTCTGTCTGTGATTGAACCATTCCTGTGACACTAGTTATAGATTCCGATGCTTCACTTCAAGTTTGCTGTATCCCTCTGACGTTCTTATTGACGATGATACACAGTAATTGCATCGGAATTAAATACAAAAGGCACAATGACGACTTAAGTACAACCAAACTGACTCTTTTTACTGTCTATGCTTTGATCCATTCCTGAGAAACTAGTTATAGATTCAGATGCTTCACTTCAGGTTTACTGTATCCCTCTGACCTTCTTATTGACGATGAAACATAGAAATTGCATCGGAATTAGATACAAAAGGAACAATGCTGACTTAAGTACAAGTAAACTGACTCTTCATACTGTCTATGTCTTGAACCATTCCTGTGACACTAGTTATAGATTCCGATGCTTCACTTCAGGTTTACTGTATCCCTCTGACCTTCGTATTGAAGATGAAACACAGATATTGCATCGGAATTAAATACAAAAGGCACAATGCCGACTTAAGTGCAAGAAAACTGACTCTTCTTACTGTCTATGTTGTGAACCATTCCTGTGACACTAGTTATAGATTCCGATGCTTCACTTCAGGTTTACTGTATCCCGCTGACCTTCTTATTGACGATGATACACAGAAATTGCATCGGAATTAAACACAAAAGGCATAATGCCGACTTAAGTACAAGAAAACTGACTCTTCTTACTGTCTATTGTTTGATCCATTCCTGTGACACTAGATATAGATTCCGATCCTTCACTTCAGGTATACTGTATTCCTGTGACCTTCGTATTGACGATGAAACGCAGAAATCGAATCGGAATTAAATACAAAAAGCACAATGCCGACTTAAGTACAAGATAACTGACTCTTCTTACTGTCTATGTTTTGAACCATTCATGTGACACTAGTTATAGCTTCCGATGCTTCACTTCAGGTTTACTGTATCCATCAGACCTTCATATTGACGATGACACACAGAAATTGCATCGGAATCAAATACAAAAGCACAATGCCGACTTATGTACAAGAAAACTGACTCTTCTTACTGTCTATGTTGGAACCATTCATGTGACAATAGTTATAGATTCCGATGCTTCACTTCAGGTTTACTGTATCCCTCTGACCTTCTTAATGACGATGAAACACAGAAATTGCATCGGAATTAAATACAAAAGGCACAATGCCGACTTAAGTACAAGTAAACTGCCATTTCTTACTGTCTATGTTTTGAACCATTCCTGTGACACTAGTTATAGATTCCGATGCTTCACTTCTAGTTTACTGTATCCCTCTGACCTTCTTATTGAAGATGAAACACAGATATTGCATCGGAATTAAATACAAAAGGCACAATGCCGACTTAAGTACAAGTAAACTGACTCTTCATACTGTCTATGTTTTGAACCATTCCTGTGACACTAGTTATAGATTCCGGTGCTTCACTTCAGGTTTACTGTATCCCTCTGACCTCCTTATTGAAGATGAAACTCAGATATTGCATCGGAATTAGATACAAAAGGCACAATGCCGACTCAAGTCCTAGAAAACTGACTCTTCTTACTGTCTATGTTTTGAACCATTCCTGTGACCCTAGTTATAGATTCCGATGCTTCACTTCAGATTTACTGTATCCCTCTGACCTTCTTGTTGACGATGAAACACAGAAATTGCAACGGAATTAGATACAAAAGGCACAATGCCGACTTAAGTACAAGAAAACTGACTCTTCTTACTGTCTATGTTTTACACCATTCCTGTGACACTAGATATAGATTCCGATGCTTCACTTCAGGTTTACTGTATCCCTCTGACCTTCTTATTGACTATGAAACGCAGAAATCGCATCGGAATTAAATACAAAAAGCACAATGCTGACTTAAGTACAAGAAAACTGACTCTTCTTACATTCTATGCTTTGAACCATTCATGTGAAACTAGTTATAGCTTCCGATGCTTCACTTCAGGTTTACTGTATCCATCAGACCTTCGTATGGACGATGAAACAGAAAAATTCAATCGGAATTAAATACAAAAGGCACAATGCCGACTTAAGTCTCAAGAAATCTGACTCTTCTATCTGTCTATGATTGAACCATTTCTGTGACACTAGTTATAGATTCCGATGCTTCACTTCAGGTTTGCTGTATCCCTCTGACCTACTTATTGACGATGATACACAGTAATTGCATCGGAAGTAAATACAAAAGGCACAATGCCGACTTAAGTACAACCAAACTGACTCTACTTACTGTCTTTGTTTTGATCCATTCCTGTGAAACTAGTTATAGATTCCGATGCTTCACTTCAGGTTTACTGTATCCCCCTGACCTTCTTATTGACAATGAAACATAGAAATTGCATCGGAATTAGATAGAAAAGGAACAATGTTGACTTAAGTACAAGTAAACTGACTGTTCATACTGTCTATGTTTGAACCATTCCTGTAACACTAGTTATAGATTCCGATGCTTCACTTCAGGTTTACTGTATCCCGCTGACCTTCTTATTGACGATGATACACAGAAATTGCATCGGAATTAAACACAAAAGGCACAATGCCAACTTATGTACAAGAAGACTGACTCTTCTTACTGTCTTTGTTTGAACCATTCATGTGACACTAGTCATAGATTCCGATGCTTCACTTCAGGTTTACTGTATCCCTCTGACCTTCTTATTGACGATGAAACACAGAAATTAGATCGGAATTAAATACAAAACGCACAATGCCGACTTAAGTACAAGAAAACTGACTCTTATAACATTCTATGCTTTGAAATATTCATGTGAAACTAGTTATAGCTTCCGATGCTTCACTTCAGGTTTACTGTATCCATCAGACCTTCGTATTGACGATGAAACAGAAAAATTCCATCGGAATTAAATGCAAATGGCACAATGCCAACTTATGTACAAGAAAACTGACTCTTCTTACTGTCTATGTTTGAACCATTCATGTGACACTAGTCATAGATTCCGATGCTTCACTTTAGGTTTACTGCATCCCTCTGACCTTCTTAATGACGATGAAACACAAAAATTGCATCGGAGTTAAATACAAAAGGCACAACGACGACTTAAGTACAGGAAAACTGACTCTTCTTATAGTCTATGTTTGAACCATTCCTGTGACACACGTTATAGATTCCGATGCTTCACATCAGGTTTACTGTATCCTTCTGACCTTCTTATTGACTATGGAACACAGATATTGCATCGGAATTAAATACAAATGGCGCAATGACGACTTAAGTACAAGATAACTGACTCTTCTTACTGTCTATGTTTTGAACCATTCCTTCGACACTAGTTATTGATTCCGATGCTTCACTTCAGCTTTACTGTTTCCCTCTTACCTTCTTATTGACGATGAAACACAGAAATTGCATCGGAGTTAAATACAAAGGACACAATGCCGACTTAAGTACAAGAAAACTGACTCTTCTTACAGTCTATGTTTTGAACCATTCCAGTGACACTAGTTATAGATTCCGATGCTTCACTTCAGGTTTACTGTATCCCTCAGACTTTCTTATTGACGATGAAACACAGATATTGCATCGGAATTAAATACAAATGGCACAATTACGACTTAAGTACAAGAAAACTGACCCTTCTTACTGTCTATGTTTTGAACCATTCCTGTGACTCTAGTTATAGATTCCGATGCTTCACTTCAGGTTTACTGTATTCCTCTGACCTTCTTATTGACGGTGAAACACAGAAATTGCATTGGAATGAAATGCAAAAGGCACAATGCCGACTTAAGTACAAAAAAACTGAATCTTCTTACTGTCTATGTTTTGATCCATTCCTGTGACACTAGTTATAGATTCCGATTCTTCACTTCAGGTTTACTGTATCCCTCTGACCTTCTTGTTGACGATAAAACACAGAAATTGCAACGGAATTAAATACAAAAGGCACAATGCCGACTTAAGTACAAGAAAACTGACTCTTCTTACTGTCTATGTTTTAAACCATTCCTGTGACACTAGATATAGATTCCGATACTTCACTTCAGGTTTACTGTATCCCTCTGACCTTCTTATTGACGATGAAACACAGAAATTGCATCGGAATCAAATACAAAAGCACAATGCCGACTTATGTACAAGAAAACTGACTCTTCTTACTGTCTATGTTTTGAACCATTCCTGTGACACTAGTTATAGCTTCCGATGCTTCACTTCAGGTTTACTGTATCCATCAGACCTTCTTATTGACGATGATACACAGATATTGCATCGGAATCAAATACAAAAGCACAATGCCGACTTATGTACAAGAAAACTGACTCTTCTTACTGTCTATGTTTGAACCATTCATGTGACAATAGTTATAGATTCCGATGCTTCACTTCAGGTTTACTGTATCCCTCTGACCTTCTTAATGACGATGAAACACAGAATTTGCAACGGAATTAAATACAAAAGGCACGATGCCGACTTAAGTACAAGAAAACTGAGTCTTCTTACTATCTATGTTTTGAACCATTCCTGTGACACTATATATAGATTCAGGTGCTTCACTTCAGGTTTACTGTATCCCTCTGACCTTCTTAATGACGATGAAACGCAGAAATCGCATAGGAATATATACAAAAATCACAATGCCGAATTAAGTACAAGAAAACTGACTAGTCTTTCTGTCTATGTTTTGAACCATTCCTATGACAATAGTTACAGATTCCGATGCTTTACTTCAGGTTTACTGTATCCCTCTGACCTTCTTATTGACGATGAAACACAAAAATTGCATTGCAGTTAAATACAAAAGGCACAACGACGACTTAAGTACAGGAAAACTGACTCTTCCTATAGTCTATGTTTGAACCATTCCTGTGACACTAGTTATAGATTCTGATGCTTCACATCAGGTTTGCTGTATCCTTCTGACCTTCTTATTGACTATGGAACGCAGATATCGCATCGGAATTAAATACAAATGGCGCATTGACGACTTAAGTACAAGAAAACTGACTCTTCTTACTGTCTATGTTTTGAACCATTCCTGTGACACTAGTTATAGATTCCTAAGCTTCACTTCAGGCTTACAGTATCCCTCTGACCTTCTTATTGACGATGAAACACAGAAATTGCATCGGAGTTAAATACAAAAGACACAATGCCGACTTAAGTACAAGAAAACTGACTCTTCTTACAGTCTATGTTTTGAACCATTCCAGTGACACTAGTTATAAATTCCGATGCTTCACTTCAGGTTTACTGTATCCCTCTGACCTTCTTATTGACGGTGAAACATAGAAATTGCATCGGAATTAGATAGAAAAGGAACAATGCCGACTTAAGTACAAGAAAACTGACACTTCATACTGTCTACGTTTTGAACCATTCCTGTGACACTAGTTATAGATTCCGATGCTTCACTTCAGGTTTACTGTATCCCTCTGACCTTCTTATTGAAGATGAAACACAGGTATTGCATCGGAATTAAATACAAAAGGCACAATGCCGACTTAAGTACAAGAAAACTGACTCTTCTTACTGTCTATGTTTTGAACCATTCCTGTGACACTAGTTATAGATTCCGATGCTTCACTTCAGGTTTACTGTATCCCTCTGACCTTCTTATTGACGATAAAACACAGAAATTGCAACGGAATTAAATACAAAAGGCACAATGCCGACTTAAGTACAAGAAAACTGACTCTTCTTACTGTCTATGTTTTAAACCATTCCTGTGACACTAGATATAGATTCCGATACTTCACTTCAGGTTTACTGTATCCCTCTGACCTTCTTATTGACGATGAAACTCAGAAATCACGTCGGAATTAAATACAAAAAGCACAATGCCGACTTAAGTACAAGAAAACTGACTCTTCTTACATTCTATGCTTTGAACCATTCATGTGACACTAGTCATAGATTGCAATGCTTCACTTCAGGTTTACTGTATCCCTCTGACCTTCGTATTGACGATGAAACACAGAAATTAGATCGGAATTAAATACAAAAGGCACAATGCCGACTTAACTCACAAGAAAACTGACTCTTCTTTCTGTCTGTGATTGAACCATTCCTGTGACACTAGTTATAGATTCCGATGCTTCACTTCAAGTTTGCTGTATCCCTCTGACGTTCTTATTGACGATGATACACAGTAATTGCATCGGAATTAAATACAAAAGGCACAATGACGACTTAAGTACAACCAAACTGACTCTTTTTACTGTCTATGCTTTGATCCATTCCTGAGAAACTAGTTATAGATTCAGATGCTTCACTTCAGGTTTACTGTATCCCTCTGACCTTCTTATTGACGATGAAACATAGAAATTGCATCGGAATTAGATACAAAAGGAACAATGCTGACTTAAGTACAAGTAAACTGACTCTTCATACTGTCTATGTCTTGAACCATTCCTGTGACACTAGTTATAGATTCCGATGCTTCACTTCAGGTTTACTGTATCCCTCTGACCTTCGTATTGAAGATGAAACACAGATATTGCATCGGAATTAAATACAAAAGGCACAATGCCGACTTAAGTGCAAGAAAACTGACTCTTCTTACTGTCTATGTTGTGAACCATTCCTGTGACACTAGTTATAGATTCCGATGCTTCACTTCAGGTTTACTGTATCCCGCTGACCTTCTTATTGACGATGATACACAGAAATTGCATCGGAATTAAACACAAAAGGCATAATGCCGACTTAAGTACAAGAAAACTGACTCTTCTTACTGTCTATTATTTGATCCATTCCTGTGACACTAGATATAGATTCCGATCCTTCACTTCAGGTATACTGTATTCCTGTGACCTTCGTATTGACGATGAAACGCAGAAATCGAATCGGAATTAAATACAAAAAGCACAATGCCGACTTAAGTACAAGATAACTGACTCTTCTTACTGTCTATGTTTTGAACCATTCATGTGACACTAGTTATAGCTTCCGATGCTTCACTTCAGGTTTACTGTATCCATCAGACCTTCATATTGACGATGACACACAGAAATTGCATCGGAATCAAATACAAAAGCACAATGCCGACTTATGTACAAGAAAACTGACTCTTCTTACTGTCTATGTTGGAACCATTCATGTGACAATAGTTATAGATTCCGATGCTTCACTTCAGGTTTACTGTATCCCTCTGACCTTCTTAATGACGATGAAACACAGAAATTGCATCGGAATTAAATACAAAAGGCACAATGCCGACTTAAGTACAAGTAAACTGCCATTTCTTACTGTCTATGTTTTGAACCATTCCTGTGACACTAGTTATAGATTCCGATGCTTCACTTCTAGTTTACTGTATCCCTCTGACCTTCTTATTGAAGATGAAACACAGATATTGCATCGGAATTAAATACAAAAGGCACAATGCCGACTTAAGTACAAGTAAACTGACTCTTCATACTGTCTATGTTTTGAACCATTCCTGTGACACTAGTTATAGATTCCGGTGCTTCACTTCAGGTTTACTGTATCCCTCTGACCTCCTTATTGAAGATGAAACTCAGATATTGCATCGGAATTAGATACAAAAGGCACAATGCCGACTCAAGTCCTAGAAAACTGACTCTTCTTACTGTCTATGTTTTGAACCATTCCTGTGACACTAGTTATAGATTCCGATGCTTCACTTCAGATTTACTGTATCCCTCTGACCTTCTTGTTGACGATGAAACACAGAAATTGCAACGGAATTAAATACAAAAGGCACAATGCCGACTTAAGTACAAGAAAACTGACTCTTCTTACTGTCTATGTTTTACACCATTCCTGTGACACTAGATATAGATTCCGATGCTTCACTTCAGGTTTGCTGTATCCCTCTGACCTTCTTATTGACTATGAAACGCAGAAATCGCATCGGAATTAAATACAAAAAGCACAATGCTGACTTAAGTACAAGAAAACTGACTCTTCTTACATTCTATGCTTTGAACCATTCATGTGAAACTAGTTATAGCTTCCGATGCTTCACTTCAGGTTTACTGTATCCATCAGACCTTCGTATGGACGATGAAACAGAAAAATTCAATCGGAATTAAATACAAAAGGCACAATGCCGACTTAAGTCTCAAGAAATCTGACTCTTCTATCTGTCTATGATTGAACCATTTCTGTGACACTAGTTATAGATTCCGATGCTTCACTTCAGGTTTGCTGTATCCCTCTGACCTACTTATTGACGATGATACACAGTAATTGCATCGGAAGTAAATACAAAAGGCACAATGCCGACTTAAGTACAACCAAACTGACTCTACTTACTGTCTTTGTTTTGATCCATTCCTGTGAAACTAGTTATAGATTCCGATGCTTCACTTCAGGTTTACTGTATCCCCCTGACCTTCTTATTGACAATGAAACATAGAAATTGCATCGGAATTAGATAGAAAAGGAACAATGTTGACTTAAGTACAAGTAAACTGACTGTTCATACTGTCTATGTTTGAACCATTCCTGTAACACTAGTTATAGATTCCGATGCTTCACTTCAGGTTTACTGTATCCCGCTGACCTTCTTATTGACGATGATACACAGAAATTGCATCGGAATTAAACACAAAAGGCACAATGCCGAATTAAGTACAAGAAAACTGACTCTTCTTACTGTCTATGTTTTGATCCATTCCTGTGACACTAGATATAGATTCCGATGCTTCACTTCAGGTTTACTGTATTCCTCTGACCTTCTTAGCGACGATGAAACGCAGAAATCGAATCGGAATTAAATACAAAAGGCACAATGCCGACTTAAGTCACAAGAAAACTGACTCTTCTTTCTGTCTGTGATTGAACTATTCCTGTGACACTAGTTATAGATTCCGATGCTTCACTTCAGATTTGCTGTATCCCTCTGACCTTCTTATTGACGATGATACACAGTAATTCATCGGAATTAAATACAAAAGGCACAATGCCGACTTAAGTACAAGAAAACTGACTCTTCTTACTGTTTATGTTTTGAACCATTCCTGTGACACTAGTTATAGATTCCGATGCTTCACTTCAGGTTTACTGTATCCCTCTGACCTCCATACTGAAGATGAAACACAGATATTGCATCGGAATTAGATACAAAAGGCACAATGCCGACTTAAGTCCAAGAAAACTGACTCTTCTTACTGTCTATGTTTTGAACCATTCCGGTGACACAAGTTACAGATTCCGATGCTTCACTTCAGGTTTACTGTATCCCTCTGATCTTCTTATTGACGATGAAACAGAGAAATTGCATCGGAATGATAGAAAAGGAACAATGCCGACTTAAGTACAAGACAACTGACTCTTCATACTGTCTGTGCTTTGAACCATTCCTGTAACACTAGTTATAGATTCCGATGCTTCACTTCAGGTTTACTGTATCCCTCTGACCTTCTTATTGAAGATGAAACACAGATATTGCATCGGAATTAAATACAAAAGGCACAATGCCGACTTAAGTACAAGAAAACTGACTCTTCTTACTGTCTATGTTTTGAACCATTCCTGTGACACTAGTTATAGATTCCGATGCTTCACTTCAGGTTTACTGTATCCCGCTGACCTTCTTATTGACGATGATACACAGAAATTGCATCGGAATTAAACACAAAAGGCACAATGCCGAATTAAGTACAAGAAAACTGACTCTTCTTACTGTCTATGTTTTGATCCATTCATGTGACACTAGATATAGATTCCAATGCTTCACTTCAGGTTTACTGTATTCCTCTGACCTTCTTATCGACGATGAAACGCAGAAATCGAATCGGAATTAAATACAAAAAGCACAATGCCGACTTAAGTACAAGAAAACTGACTCTTTTTATTGTCTATGCTTTGAACCATTCCTGTGAAACTAGTTACAGATTCCGATGCTTCACTTCAAGTTTACTGTATCCCTCTGACCTTCTTATTGACGATGAAACACAGAAATTGTATCGGAATTAATTACAAAAGGCACAATGCCGACTTAAGTACAAGAAAACTGACTCTTCTTACTGTCTATGTTTTGAACCATTCCTGTGACACTATATATAGATTCCGGTGCTTCACTTCAGGTTTACTGTATCCCTCTGATCTTCTTATTGACGATGAAGCACAAAAATTGCATCGGAATTAAATACAAAAGGCACAATGCCGACTTAAGTCAAAGAAAACTTACTATTCTTACTGTCTATGTTTTGAACCATTCCGGTGACACTAGTTACAGATTCCAATGCTTCACTTCAGGTTTACTGTATCCCTCTGATCTTCTTATTGACGATGAAACGTAGAAATTGCATCGGAATTAGATAGAAAAGGAACAATGCCGACTTAAGTACAAGAAAACTGACTCTTCATACTGTCTATGCTTTGAACCATTCCTGTAACACTAGTTATAGATTCCGATGCTTCACTTCAGGTTTACTGTATCCCGCTGACCTTCTTATTGACGATGATACACAGAAATTGCATCGGAATTAAACACAAAAGGCACAATGCCGAATTAAGTACAAGAAAACTGACTCTTCATACTGTCTATGTTTTGATCCATTCCTGTGACACTAGATATAGATTCCGATGCTTCACTTCAGGTTTACTGTATTCCTCTGACCTTCTTAGCGACGATGAAACGCAGAAATCGAATCGGAATTAAATACAAAAAGCACAATGCCGACTTAAGTACAAGATAACTGACTCTTCTTACTGTCTATGTTTGAACCATTCATGTGACACTAGTTATAGATTCCGATGCTTCACTTCAGGTTTACTGTATCCCTCTGACCTTCTTGTTGACGATGAAACACAGAAATTGCAGCGGAATTAAATACAAAAGGCACAATGCCGACTTAAGTACAAGAAAACTGAATCTTCTTACTGTCTATGTTTTATACCATTCCTGTGACACTAGATATAGATTCCGATGCTTCACTTCAGGTTTACTGTATCCCTCTGACCTTCTTATTGACGATGAAACGCAGAAATCGCATCGGAATTAGATACAAAAGGCACAATGCCGACTTAAGTCCAGGAAAACTGACTCTTCTTACTGTCTAGGATTTGAACCATTCCTGTGACACCAGTTATAGATTCCCATGCTGCACTTCGGGTTTACTGTATCCCTCAGACCTTCTTGTTGACGATGAAACACAGAAATTGCAACGGAATTAAATACAAAAGGCACAACGCCGACTTAAGTACAAGGAAACTGACTCTCCTTACTGTCTATGTTTAACACCATTCCTGTGACACTAGATATAGATTCCGATGCTTCACTTCAGGTTTACTGTATCCCTCTGACCTTCTTATTGACGATGAAACGCAGAAATCGCATCGGAATTAAATACAAAAAGCACAATGCCGACTTAAGTACAAGAAAACTGACTCTTCTTACATTCTATGCTTTGAAATATTCATGTGAAACTAGTTATAGCTTCCGATGCTTCACTTCAGGTTTACTGTATCCATCAGACCTTCGTATTGACGATGAAACAGAAAAATTCCATCGGAATTAAATGCAAATGGCACAATGCCAACTTATGTACAAGAAAACTGACTCTTCTTACTGTCTATGTTTGAACCATTCATGTGACACTAGTCATAGATTCCGATGCTTCACTTCAGGTTTACTGTATCCCTCTGACCTTCTTATTGACGATGAAACACAGAAATTAGATCGGAATTAAATACAAAAGGCACAATGCCGACTTCAGTCACAAGAAAACTGACTCTTCTTTCTGTCTGTGATTGAACCATTCCTGTGACACTAGTTATAGATTCCGATGCTTCACTTCAGGTTTGCTGTATCCCTCTGACCTTCTTATTGACGATGATACACAGTAATTCATCGGAATTAAATACAAAAGGCACAATGCCGACTTAAGTACAAGAAAACTGACTCTTCTTACTGTTTATGTTTTGAACCATTCCTGTGACACTAGTTATAGATTCCGATGCTTCACTTCAGGTTTACTGTATCCCTCTGACCTCCTTATTGAAGATGAAACACAGATATTGCATCGGAATTAGATACAAAAGGCACAATGCCGACTTAAGTCCAAGAAAACTGACTCTTCTTACTGTCTATGTTTTGAACCATTCCGGTGACACAAGTTACAGATTCCGATGCTTCACTTCAGGTTTACTGTATCCCTCTGATCTTCTTATTGACGATGAAACAGAGAAATTGCATCGGAATGATAGAAAAGGAACAATGCCGACTTAAGTACAAGACAACTGACTCTTCATACTGTCTATGCTTTGAACCATTCCTGTAACACTAGTTATAGATTCCGTTGCTTCACTTCAGGTTTACTGTATCCCGCTGACCTTCTTATTGACGATGATACACAGAAATTGCATCGGAATTAAACACAAAAGGCACAATGCCGAATTAAGTTCAAGAAAACTGACTCTTCTTACTGTCTATGTTTTGATCCATTCCTGTGACACTAGATATAGATTCCGATGCTTCACTTCAGGTTTACTGTATTCCTCTGACCTTCTTAGCGACGATGAAACGCAGAAATCGAATCGGAATTAAATACAAAAAGCACAATGCCGACTTAAGTACAAGATAACTGACTCTTCTTACTGTCTATGTTTGAACCATTCATGTGACACTAGTTATAGATTCCGATGCTTCACTTCAGGTTTACTGTATCCCTCTGACCTTCTTGTTGACGATGAAACACAGAAATTGCAGCGGAATTAAATAAAAAAGGCACAATGCCGACTTAAGTACAAGAAAACTGACTCTTCTTACTGTCTATGTTTTATACCATTCCTGTGACACTAGATATAGATTCCGATGCTTCACTTCAGGTTTACTGTATCCCTCTGACCATCTTATTGACGATGAAACGCATAAATCGCATCGGAATTAGATACAAAAGGCACAATGCCGACTTAAGTCCAGGAAAACTGACTCTTCTTACTGTCTAGGTTTTGAACCATTCCTGTGACACTAGTTATAGATTCCCATGCTGCACTTCAGGTTTACTGTATCCCTCTGACCTTCTTGTTGACGATGAAACACAGAAATTGCAACGGAATTAAATACAAAAGGCACAACGCCGACTTAAGTACAAGAAAACTGACTCTTCTTACTGTCTATGTTTAACACCATTCCTGGGACACTAGATATAGATTCCGATGCTTCACTTCAGGTTTACTGTATCCCTCTGACCTTCTTATTGACGATGAAACGCAGAAATCGCATCGGAATTAAATACAAAAAGCACAATGCCGACTTAAGTACAAGAAAACTGACTCTTCTTACATTCTATGCTTTGAAATATTCATGTGAAACTAGTTATAGCTTCCGATGCTTTACTTCAGGTTTACTGTATCCATCAGACCTTCGTATTGACGATGAAACAGAAAAATTCCATCGGAATTAAATGCAAATGGCACAATGCCAAATTATGTACAAGAAAACTGACTCTTCTTACTGTCTATGTTTGAACCATTCATGTGACACTAGTCACAGATTCCGATGCTTCACTTCAGGTTTACTGTATCCCTCTGACCTTCTTATTGACGATGAAACACAGAAATTAGATCGGAATTAAATGCAAAAGGCACAATGCCGACTTAAGTCACAAGAAAACTTACTCTTCTTTCTGTCTGTGATTGAACCATTCCTGTGACACTAGTTATAGATTCCGATGCTTCACTTCAGGTTTGCTGTATCCCTCTGACCTTCTTATTGACGATGATACGCAGTAATTCATCGGAATTAAATACAAAAGGCACAATGCCGACTTAAGTACAAGAAAACTGACTCTTCTTACTGTTTATGTTTTGAACCATCCTGTGACACTAGTTATAGATTCCGATGCTTCACTTCAGGTTTACTGTATCCCTCTGACCTTCTTATTGAAGATGAAACACAGATATTGCATCGGAATTAAATACAAAAGGCACAATGCCGACTTAAGTACAAGAAAACTGACTCTTCTTACTGTCTATGTTTTGAACCATTCCTGTGACACTAGTTATAGATTCCGATGCTTCACTTCAGGTTTACTGTATCCCGCTGACCTTCTTATTGACGATGATACACAGAAATTGCATCGGAATTAAAGACAAAAAGCACAATGCCGAATTAAGTACAAGAAAACTGACTCTTCTTACTGTCTATGTTTTGATCCATTCCTGTGACACTAGTTATAGATTCCGATGCTTCACTTCAGGTTTACTGTATCCCTCTGACCTTCTTATTGAAGATGAAACACAGATATTGCATCGGAATTAAATACAAAAGGCACAATGCCGACTTAAGTACAAGAAAACTGACTCTTCTTACTGTCTATGTTTTGAACCATTCCTGTGACACTAGTTATAGATTCCGATGCTTCACTTCAGGTTTACTGTATCCCGCTGACCTTCTTATTGACGATGATACACAGAAATTGCATCGGAATTAAACACAAAAGGCACAATGCCGAATTAAGTACAAGAAAACTGACTCTTCTTACTGTCTATGTTTTGATCCATTCCTGTGACACTAGATATAGATTCCAATGCTTCACTTCAGGTTTACTGTATTCCTCTGACCTTCTCTTCGACGATGAAACGCAGAAATCGAATCGGAATTAAATACAAAAAGCACAATGCCGACTTAAGTACAAGAAAACTGACTCTTTTTATTGTCTATGTTTTGAACCATTCCTGTGAAACTAGTTACAGATTCCGATGCTTCACTTCAAGTTTACTATATTCCTCTGACCTTCTTATTGACGATGAAACACAGAAATTGTATCGGAATTAATTACAAAAGGCATAATGCCGACTTAAGTACAAGAAAACTGACTCTTCTTACTGTCTATGTTTTGAACCATTCCTGTGACACTATATATAGATTCCGGTGCTTCACTTCAGGTTTACTGTATCCCTCTGATCTTCTTATTGACGATGAAAAACAGAAATCACATAGGAATTAAATACAAAAATCACAATGCCGACTTAAGTACAAGAAAACTGACTCTTCTTACTGTCTATGTTTGGAACCATTCCTGTGACACTAGTTATAGATTCTGATGCTTCACTTCAGGTTTACTGTATCCCTCTGACCTTCTTATTGACGATGAAGCACAAAAATTGCATCGGAATTAAATACAAAAGGCACAATGCCGACTTACGTACAAGCAAACTGACTCTTCTTACTGTCTATGTTTTGATCCATTCCTGTGAAACTAGTTATAGATTCCGATGCTACACTTCACTTTTACTGTATCCCTCTGACCTTCTTATTGACGATGAAACATAGAAATTGCATCGGAATTAGATAGAAAAGGAACAATGTTGACTTAAGTACAAGTAAACTGACTGTTCATACTGTCTATGTTTGAACCATTCCTGTAACACTAGTAATAGATTCCGATGCTTCACTTCAGGTTTACTGTATCCCTCTGACCTCCTTATTGAAGATAAAACACAGATATTGCATCGGAATTAGATACAAAAGGCACAATGCCGACTTAAGTCCAAGAAAACTTACTCTTCTTACTGTCTATGTTTTGAACCATTCCGGTGACACTAGTTACAGATTCCGATGCTTCACTTCAGGTTTACTGTATCCCTCTGATCTTCTTATTGACGATGAAACGTAGAAATTGCATCGGAATTAGATAGAAAAGGAACAATGCCGACTTAAGTACAAGAAAACTGACTCCTCATACTGTCTATGCTTTGAACCATTCCTGTAACACTAGTTATAGATTCCGATGCTTCACTTCAGGTTTACTGTATCCCGCTGACCTTCTTATTGACGATGATACACCGAAATTGCATCGGAATTAAACACAAAAGGCACAATGCCGAATTAAGTACAAGAAAACTGACTCTTCTTACTGTCTATGATTTGATCCATTCCTGTGACACTAGATATAGATTCCGATGCTTCACTTCAGGTTTACTGTATTCCTCTGACCTTCTTAGCGACGATGAAACGCAGAAATCGAATCGGAATTAAATACAAAAAGCACAATGCCGACTTAAGTACAAGATAACTGACTCTTCTTACTGTCTATGTTTGAACCATTCATGTGACACTAGTTATAGATTCCGATGCTTCACTTCAGGTTTACTGTATCCCTCTGACCTTCTTGTTGACGATGAAACGCAGAAATCGCATCGGAATTTGATACAAAAGGCACAATGCCGACTTAAGTCCAGGAAAACTGACTCTTCTTACTGTCTAGGTTTTGAACCATTCCTGTGACACTAGTTATAGATTCCCATGCTGCACTTCAGGTTTACTGTATCCCTCTGACCTTCTTGTTGACGATGAAACACAGAAATTGCAACGGAATTAAATACAAAAGGCACAACGCCGACTTAAGTACAAGAAAACTGACTCTTCTTACTGTCTATGTTTAACACCATTCCTGTGACACTAGATATAGATTCCGATGCTTCACTTCAGGTTTACTGTATCCCTCTGACCTTCTTATTGACGATGAAACGCAGAAATCGCATCGGAATTAATTACAAAAAGCACAATGCCGACTTAAGTACAAGAAAACTGACTCTTCTTACATTCTATGCTTTGAAATATTCATGTGAAACTAGTTATAGCTTCCGATGCTTCACTTCAGGTTTACTGTATCCATCAGACCTTCGTATTGACGATGAAACAGAAAAATTCCATCGGAATTAAATGCAAAAGGCACAATGCCGACTTAAGTCACAAGAAAACTGACTCTTCTTTCTGTCTGTGATTGAACCATTCCTGTGACACTAGTTATAGATTCCGATGCTTCACTTCAGGTTTGCTGTATCCCTCTGACCTTCTTATTGACGATGATATACAGTAATTCATCGGAATTAAATACAAAAGGCACAATGCCGACTTAAGTACAAGAAAACTGACTCTTCTTACTGTTTATGTTTTGAACCATTCCTGTGACACTAGTTATAGATTCCGATGCTTCACTTCAGGTTTACTGTATCCCTCTGACCTTCTTATTGAAGATGAAACACAGATATTGCATCGGAATTAAATACAAAAGGCAGAATGCCGACTTAAGTCCAAGAAAACTGACTCTTCTTACTGTCTATGTTTTCAACCATTCCTGTGACACTAGTTATAGATTCCGATGCTTCACTTCAGGTTTACTGTATCCCGCTGACCTTCTTATTGACGATGATACACAGAAATTGCATCGGAATTAAACACAAAAGGCACAATGCCGAATTAAGTACAAGAAAACTGACTCTTCTTACTGTCTATGTTTTGATCCATTCCTGTGACACTAGTTATAGATTCCGATGCTTCACTTCAGGTTTACTGTATCCCTCTGACCTTCTTATTGAAGATGAAACACAGATATTGCATCGGAATTAAATACAAAAGGCACAATGCCGACTTAAGTACAAGAAAACTGACTCTTCTTACTGTCTATGTTTTGAACCATTCCTGTGACACTAGTTATAGATTCCGATGCTTCACTTCAGGTTTACTGTATCCCGCTGACCTTCTTATTGACGATGATACACAGAAATTGCATCGGAATTAAACACAAAAGGCACAATGCCGAATTAAGTACAAGAAAACTGACTCTTCTTACTGTCTATGTTTTGATCCATTCCTGTGACACTAGATATAGATTCCAATGCTTCACTTCAGGTTTACTGTATTCCTCTGGCCTTCTTATCGACGATGAAACGCAGAAATCGAATCGGAATTAAATACACAAAGCACAATGCCGACTTAAGTACAAGAAAACTGACTCTTTTTATTGTCTATGTTTTGAACCATTCCTGTGAAACTAGTTACAGATTCCGATGCTTCACTTCAAGTTTACTATATCCCTCTGACCTTCTTATTGACGATGAAACACAGAAATTGTATCGGAATTAATTACAAAAGGCATAATGCCGACTTAAGTACAAGAAAACTGACTCTTCTTACTGTCTATGTTTTGAACCATTCCTGTGACACTATATATAGATTCCGGTGCTTCACTTCAGGTTTACTGTATCCCTCTGATCTTCTTATTGACGATGAAACGCAGAAATCACATAGGAATTAAATACAAAAATCACAATGCCGACTTAAGTACAAGAAAACTGACTCTTCTTACTGTCTATGTTTTGGAACCATTCCTGTGACACTAGTTATAGGTTCTGATGCTTCACTTCAGGTTTACTGTACCCCTCTGACCTTCTTATTGACGATGAAGCACAAAAATTGCATCGGAATTAAATACAAAAGGCACAATGCCGACTTACGTGCAAGCAAACTGACTCTTCTTACTGTCTATGTTTTGATCCATTCCTGTGAAACTAGTTATAGATTCCGATGCTTCACTTCACTTTTACTGTATCCCTCTGACCTTCTTATTGACGATGAAACATAGAAATTGCATCGGAATTAGATAGAAGAGGAACAATGCCGACTTAAGTACAAGTAATCTGACTCTTCATACTGTCTATGTTTTGAACCATTCCTGTGACACTAGTTATAGATTCCGATGCTTCACTTCAGGTTTACTGTGTCCTTCTGACCTACTTATTGAAGATGAAACACAGATATTGCATCGGAATTAGATACAAAAGGCACAATGCCGACTTAAGTCCAAGAAAACTGACTTTTCTTACTGACGATGTTTTGATCCATTCCTGTGACACTAGTTACAGATTCCGATGCTTCACTTCAGGTTTACTGTATCCCTCTGATCTTTTTATTGGTGATGAAACATAGAAATTGCATCGGAATTAGAGAAAAGGAACAATGCCGACTTAAGTACAAGACAACTGGACTCCTCATACTGTCTATGCTTTGAACCATTCCTGTAACACTAGTTATAGATTCCGATGCTTCACTTCAGGTTTACTGTATCCCGCTGACCTTCTTATTGACGATGATACACCGAAATTGCATCGGAATTAAACACAAAAGGCACAATGCCGAATTAAGAACAAGAAAACTGACTCTCCTTACTGTCTATGTTTTGATCCATTCCTGTGACACTAGATATAGATACCGATGCTTCACTTCAGGTTTACTGTATTCCTCTGACCTTCTTAGCGACGATGAAACGCAGAAATCGAATCGGAATTAAATACAAAAAGCACAATGCCGACTTAAGTACAAGATAACTGACTCTTCTTACTGTCTATGTTTGAACCATTCATGTGACACTAGGTATAGATTCCGATGCTTCACTTCAGGTTTACTGTATCCCTCTGACCTTCTTGTTGACGATGAAACGCAGAAATCGCATCGGAATTAGATACAAAAGGCACAATGCCGACTTAAGTCCAGGAAAACTGACTCTTCTTACTGTCTAGGTTTTGAACCATTCCTGTGACACTAGTTATAGATTCCCATGCTGCACTTCAGGTTTACTGTATCCCTCTGACCATCTTGTTGACGATGAAACACAGAAATTGCAACGGAATTAAATACAAAAGGCACAACGCCGACTTAAGTACAAGAAAACTGACTCTTCTTACTGTCTATGTTTAACACCATTCCTGTGACACTAGATATAGATTCCGATGCTTCACTTCAGGTTTACTGTATCCCTCTGACCTTCTTATTGACGATGAAACGCAGAAATCGCATCGGAATTAAATACAAAAAGCACAATGCCGACTTAAGTACAAGAAAACTGACTCTTCTTACATTCTATGCTTTGAAATATTCATGTGAAACTAGTTATAGCTTCCGATGCTTCACTTCAGGTTTACTGTATCCATCAGACCTTCGTATTGACGATGAAACAGAAAAATTCCATCGGAATTAAATGCAAATGGCACAATGCCAACTTATGTACAAGAAAACTGACTCTTCTTACTGTCTATGTTTGAACCATTCATGTGACACTAGTCATAGATTCCATTGCTTCACTTCAGGTTTACTATATCCCTCTGACCTTCTTATTGACGATGAAACACAGAAATTAGATCGGAATTAAATACAAAAGGCACAATGCCGACTTAAGTCACAAGAAAACTGACTCTTCTTTCTGTCTGTGATTGAACCAATCCTGTGACACTAGTTATAGATTCCGATGCTTCACTTCAGGTTTGCTGTATCCCTCTGACCTTCTTATTGACGATGATACACAGTAATTCATCGGAATTAAATACAAAAGGCACAATGCCGACTTAAGTACAAGAAAACTGACTCTTCTTACTGTTTATGTTTTGAACCATTCCTGTGACACTAGTTATAGATTCCGATGCTTCACTTCAGGTTTACTGTATCCCTCTGACCTCCTTATTGAAGATGAAACACAGATATTGCATCGGAATTAGATACAAAAGGCACAATGCCGACTTAAGTCCAAGAAAAAACTGACTCTTCTTACTGTCTATGTTTTGAACCATTCCGGTGACACAAGTTACAGATTCCGATGCTTCACTTCAGGTTTACTGTATCCTCTGATCTTCTTATTGACGATGAAACAGAGAAATTGCATCGGAATGATAGAAAAGGAACAATGCCGACTTCAGTACAAGACAACTGACTCTTCATACTGTCTATGCTTTGAACCATTCCTGTAACACTAGTTATAGATTCCGATGCTTCACTTCAGGTTTACTGTATCCCTCTGACCTTCTTATTGAAGATGAAACACAGATATTGCATCGGAATTAAATACAAAAGGCACAATGCCGACTTAAGTACAAGAAAACTGACTCTTCTTACTGTCTATGTTTTGAACCCATTCCTGTGACACTAGTTATAGATTCCGATGCTTCACTTCAGGTTTACTGTATCCCGCTGACCTTCTTATTGACGATGATACACAGAAATTGCATCGGAATTGAACACAAAAGGCACAATGCCGAATTAAGTACAAGAAAACTGACTCTTCTTACTGTCTATGTTTTGATCCATTCCTGTGACACTAGATATAGATTCCAATGCTTCACTTCAGGTTTACTGTATTCCTCTGACCTTCTTATCGACGATGAAACGCAAAAATCGAATCGGAATTAAATACAAAAAGCACAATGCCGACTTAAGTACAAGAAAACTGACTCTTTTATTGTCTATGTTTTGAACCATTCCTGTGAAACTAGTTACAGATTCCGATGCTTCACTTCAAGTTTACTGTATCCCTTTGACCTTCTTATTGACGATGAAACACAGAAATTGTATCGGAATTAATTAAAAAAGGCACAATGCCGACTTAAGTACAAGAAAACTGACTCTTCTTACTGTCTATGTTTTGAACCATTCCTGTGACACTATAGAGATTCCGGTGCTTCACTTCAGGTTTACTGTATCCCTCTGATCTTCTTATTGACGATGAAACGCAGAAATCGCATAGGAATTAAATACAAAAATCACAATGCCGACTTAAGTACAAGAAAACTGACTCTTCTTACTGTCTATGTTTGGAACCATTCCTGTGACACTAGTTATAGATTCTGATGCTTCACTTCAGGTTTACTGTATCCCTCTGACCTTCTTATTGACGATGAAGCACAAAAATTGCATCGGAATTGAATACAAAAGGCACAATGCCGACTTACGTACAAGCAAACTGACTCTTCTTACTGTCTATGTTTTGATCCATTCCTGTGAAACTAGTTATAGATTCCGATGCTTCACTTCACTTTTACTGTACCCCTCTGACCTTCTTATTGACGATGAAACATAGAAATTGCATCGGAATTAGATAGAAGAGGAACAATGCGACTTAAGTACAAGTAAACTGACTCTTCATACTGTCTATGTTTTGAACCATTCCTGTGACACTAGTTATAGATTCCGATGCTTCACTTCAGGTTTACTGTGTCCCTCGGACCTACTTATTGAAGATGATACACAGATATTGCATCGGAATTAGATACAAAAGGCACAATGCCGACTTATGTCCAAGAAAACTGACTTTTCTTACTGACGATTTTTTGATCCATTCCTGTGACACTAGTTACAGACTCCGATGCTTCACTTCAGGTTTACTGTATCCCTCTGATCTTTTTATTGGTGATGAAAACATAGGAAATTGCATCGGAATTAGATAGAAAAGGAACAATGCCGACTTAAGTACAAGAAAACTGACCCCTCATACTGTCTATGCTTTGAACCATTCCTGTGACACTAGTTGTAGATTCCGATGCTTCACTTCAGGTTTACTGTATCCCTCTGACCTTCTTATTGAAGATGAAACACAGATATTGCATCGGAATTAAATACAAAAGGCACAATGCGGACTTAAGTACAAGAAAACTGACTCTTCTTACTGTCTATGATTTGAACCATTCCTGTGACACTAGTTATAGATTCCGATGCTTCACTTCAGGTTTACTGTATCCCGCTGAACTTCTTATTGACGATGATCCACAGAAATTGCATCGGAATTAAACACAAAAGGCACAATGACGACTTAAGTACAAGAAAACTGACTCTTCTTACTGTCATTGTTTTGATCCATTCCTGTGACACTAGATAGAGATTCCGATGCTTCACTTCAGGTTTACTGTATCCCTCTGACCTTCTTATTGACGATGAAATGCAGAAATCGAATCGGAATTAAATATAAAAGGCACAATGCCGACTTAAGTACAAGATAACTGACTCTTCTTACTGTCTATGTTTTGAACCATTCATGTGACACTAGTTATAGCTTCCGATGCTTCACTTCAGGTTTACTGTATCCATCAGACCTTCTTATTGACGATGAAACACGGAAATTGCATCGGAATCAAATACAAAAAGCACAATGCCGACTCTATGTACAAGAAAACTGATTCTTCTTACTGTCTGTGTTTGAACCATTCATGTGTCACTAGTTATAGATTCCGATGCTTCACTTCAGGTTTACTGTTTCCCTCTGACCTTCTTAATGACGATGAAACACAGAAATTGCATCGGAATAAATACAAAAGGAACAATGCCGAATTAAGTCACAAGAAAACTGACTCTTCTTTCTGTCTATGATTGAACCATTTATGTGACACTAGTTATTGATTCCGATGCTTCACTTCACGTTCACTGTATCCCTCTGACCTTCTTATTGACGATGAAACACAGAATTTCATCGGAATTAAATACAAAAGGCACAATGCCGACTTAAGTACAAGTAAACTGCCACTTCTTACTGTCTATGTTTTGAACCATTCCTGTGACACTTGTTATAGATTCCGATGCTTCACTTCTAGTTTATTGTATCCCTCTGACCTTCTTATTGAAGATGAAACACAGATATTGCATCGGAATTAAATACAAAAGGCACAATGCCGACTTAAGTACAAGAAAACTGACTCTTCTTACTGTCTACGGTTTGAACCATTCCTGTGACACTAGTTATAGATTCCGATGCTTCACTTTAGGTTTACTGTATCCCTCTGACCTTCTTATTGACGATGAAACACAGAAATAGCATCGGAATTAAATACAAAAGGCACAATGACGACCTAAGTACAAGAAAACACTTCCTACTGTCTATGATTTGAACCATTCATGTGACACTAGTTATAGCTTCCGATGCTTGACTTCAGGTTTACTGTATCCATCAGACCTTCTTATTGACGATGAAACACAGAAATTGCATCGGAATTAATTACAAAAGGCACAATGCCGACTTATGTACAAGAAAACTGACTCTTCTTACTGTCTATGGTTGCACCACTCATGTGACACTAGTTATAGATTCCGATGCGTCACTTCGGGTTTACTGTATCCCTCTGACCTTCGTATATACGATGAAACACAGAAATTGCATCGGAATTAAATACAAAAGGCACAATTCCGACTTAAGTACAAGAAAAGTGACTCTTCTTACTGTCTATGATTGAACCATTTCTGTGACACTAGTTATAGATTCCGATGCTTCACTTCAGGTTTACTGTATCCCTCTGACCTTCTTATTGACGATGACACACAGAAAATGCATCGGAATTAAATACAAAAGGCACAATGCCGAATTAAGTACAAGAAAACTGACTCTTCTTACTGTCTATGTTTGAACCATTCATGTGACACTAGTTATAGATTCCGATGCTTCACTTCAGGTTTACTGTATCCCTCTGACCTTCATAATGGCGATGAAACACAGAAATTGCATCGGAATTAAATACAAAAGGCACAATGCCGACTTAAGTACAAGTAAACTGCCACTTCTTACTGTCTATGCTTTGAACCATTCCTGTGACACTAGTTATAGATTCCGATGCTTCACTTCTAGTTTACTGTATCCCTCTGAGCTTCGTATTGAAACATGAAGCACAGATATTGCATCGGAATTAAATACAAAAGGCACAACGCCGACTTAAGTACAAGAAAACTGACTCTTTTTATTGTCTATGTTTTGAACCATTCCTGTGAAACTAGTTACAGATTCCGATGCTTCACTTCAAGTTTACTGTATCCCTCTGACCTTCTTATTGACGATGAAACACAGAAATTGTATCGGAATTAATTACAAAAGGCACAATGCCGACTTAAGTACAAGAAAACTGACTCTTCTTACTGTCTATGTTTTGAACCATTCCTGTGACACTATATATAGATTCCGGTGCTTCACTTCAGGTTTACTGTATCCCTCTGATCTTCTTATTGACGATGAAACGCAGAAATCGCATAGGAATTAAATACAAAAATCACAATGCCGACTTAAGTACAAGAAAACTGACTCTTCTTACTGTCTATGTTTGGAACCATTCCTGTGACACTAGTTATAGATTCTGATGCTTCACTTCAGGGTTACTGTATCCCTCTGACTTTCTTATTGACGATGAAGCACAAAAATTGCATCGGAATTAAATACAAAAGGCACAATGCCGACTTAAGTACAAGCAAACTGACTCTTCTTACTGTCTATGTTTTGATCCATTCCTGTGAAACTAGTTATAGATTCCGATGCTTCACTTCACTTTTACTGTATCCCTCTGACCTTCTTATTGACGATGAAAGATAGAAATTGCATCGGAATTAGATAGAAGATGGAACAATGCCGACTTAAGTACAAGTAAACTGACTCTTCATACTGTCTATGTTTTGAACCATTCCTGTGACACTAGTT
>NW_025726292.1:70000-94919 GCF_021461395.2 Schistocerca americana | reverse complement strand
TTGCCCCTGGCATCGATATAGCACGGGTTTTCTAGCGTCAGCGAAGTCAATATTACACGAATCGAGTCGACATGTTTGCTTGTTACGATGACGGAAGAAGAAGAAATGTGTGTGTAACTTCACTGCATCGGCTGCTCGCCTTTCAGCGCCCCTGTGTCTTATCAGACGAAGGTGACTGTGAAATTGGCAACGAGACAGAGTTTAATGAACACATGCAAATGACAACCTTCAACGTCAGCCGAAATAGCTCAGTTGGGAGAGCGTTAGACTGAAGGTGTAAAGGTCCCTGGTTCGATCCCGGGTTTCGGCAGGGATTCGTTTTGATGCGACGCCAATGGAATTACTCTGCGTTTGTGATAATGCAACTACCGCTGACAACAAAAATGACTCTCTCCTGTAGCTGTTCTGGTTGTCTAGTGCATGCCATAAGAGGAACTCACTAGACAACTAACTCCCCTAGAAGCAAAAGAATTAAAAATATCCTACCGACTGCATTCCTTTTTCTGTGTCAGGTGGTGAAGAACGTCTTCAACGGAACCGTGAAATGAGCGAAAGCGTGGGAAACATTGCATTCGAAATGCTTGTGAATTTTCCAATTGCCCACTGAGTGTCGACAAAACACGTAAATTCTCTGCTCCAACGTATGAGACGTAACAACTGGTGCAATTTGTTGTTGCATCATGTGCCAGCAGTCTTCGATAGTGTGTTACGAGCTTAGCGCGATAAGTTTGTAGACAGCATTTAGGCGACGTTTTATTTGTTAACGGCCCCATACAGCGATTGCACAACAGTAAAGGACATGAGTCAATGTATAGTTGTGCGTCGTGGGAGGTTTTGCAGCCTCATGTGAGCCCGGATAGCTCAGTCGGTAGAGCATTAGGCTTTTAACCTAAGGGCCCAGGTTTCAAGTCCCTGTCCAGGCGGAAATTTTAATACTTTGGTAGCGATTCGTCTGGTAGCGGTGGAGACGCTACAGAAAATAATGCAGCTACGCCGTTTTCTGACACCACAGTGCTTTAAACGGTAGCAGTTGCATGTGTCCGGAGAACACCGCGCTAACGGCAGTCGTGGCCGAGTGGTTAAGGCGTCTGACTCGAAATCAGATTCCCTCTGGGAGCGTAGGTTCGAATCCTACCGGCTGCGTGCGATTTTGCGTAAAGAGGAGCAAACATTTTCGCACACATGTGACATGTGTGGGCGAATGCGGGTGCAAACCAGTGACGCCATTCTCAACAAGACGAAAATTTCCGTTTTAAGAATACTGAGTTTTCGCGACGACCGCTGCTTACTCTGGCTATCGGTTCACCTCACACTGACACTGACGCTGGGACTGCAGAAAGCCGTCGCTGAGATCGTGAGTACACAGATGTGCTCGAAAGTGATGGACACAGCGAACATCTCATTTTCTTTTTAAGAATCGCAATTTCAATCACTCGAGTGCGGCAAAAGCAGTGGTGCAGCGTTTCTTTTCTTAAGATCTCGCAGCTGCTTGGAGGTATGTCCATCGTTTTAAGACGACAGAAAACTAGCGTCAGCGGTGCGTCAGTGGGAAGTCGGTGAAGTCGCCATTGGAGCCGTAAGCCAGTAATTACGACATGCGAATCACTCGCACACCACGCAGCTGTACGAAAATGCTCGTGCGTGGGTCCGCATAGCTGAGTCGGTAGAGCGTTAGGTTTTCAACCAAAGGGTCCTGGGTTCAAGTCCCTGTCTGGGCGAAAATTAATACACCTGTGTTCAAGTCCCTGTCTGGGCGAAAATTAATACACTTTCGTAACGGCTAATGGAAACTGTACAGGAAAGAGTGAGGCCACGCCGTTTTCTGCCACCAGATTGCTTCTAAAGATGGCGGTTTCAGTTGTCGGGAGTCGCTTCCGCCACCGGCAGTCGTGGCCGAGTGGTTAAGGCGTCTGATTTGAAATCAGATTCCCTCTGGGAGCGTAGGTTCGAGTCCTGCCTACTGCGAAAATTTTCTCGCTCTCAAATGGCGTACGTTCAGCTGCATCCTAGCAGTTGCGTCACTACTAAACACGTGGGTCACCAGCAATGTGCAGTGCTATTTGATCCAGGGCGCAGCGCTACAGTCGCCCCCAGAAGCCGCAGCTCATCTCCGCGTCTCACAGGCGTCCACCAGGTGTTAGTACAAGTGTCGCCTCACTGGGCAGTGCAGATGTGTCCATTTTAGCTTGCAGACGATGACGTGTGAGCTAACGCAAGTCGAATGTTTTACCGTGTGTATCTGCTAGATACTGCCACTCATACGGTGGAGAGACTCACTCCTTCTTGTGTCTCGTTCTCCGCACACGAGTTGCCCCTGGCATCGATATAGCACGGGTTTTCTAGCGTCAGCGAAGTCAATATTACACGAATCGAGTCGACATGTTTGCTTGTTACGATGACGGAAGAAGAAGAAATGTGTGTGTAACTTCACTGCATCGGCTGCTCGCCTTTCAGCGCCCCTGTGTCTTATCAGACGAAGGTGACTGTGAAATTGGCAACGAGACAGAGTTTAATGAACACATGCAAATGACAACCTTCAACGTCAGCCGAAATAGCTCAGTTGGGAGAGCGTTAGACTGAAGGTGTAAAGGTCCCTGGTTCGATCCCGGGTTTCGGCAGGGATTCGTTTTGATGCGACGCCAATGGAATTACTCTGCGTTTGTGATAATGCAACTACCGCTGACAACAAAAATGACTCTCTCCTGTAGCTGTTCTGGTTGTCTAGTGCATGCCATAAGAGGAACTCACTAGACAACTAACTCCCCTAGAAGCAAAAGAATTAAAAATATCCTACCGACTGCATTCCTTTTTCTGTGTCAGGTGGTGAAGAACGTCTTCAACGGAACCGTGAAATGAGCGAAAGCGTGGGAAACATTGCATTCGAAATGCTTGTGAATTTTCCAATTGCCCACTGAGTGTCGACAAAACACGTAAATTCTCTGCTCCAACGTATGAGACGTAACAACTGGTGCAATTTGTTGTTGCATCATGTGCCAGCAGTCTTCGATAGTGTGTTACGAGCTTAGCGCGATAAGTTTGTAGACAGCATTTAGGCGACGTTTTATTTGTTAACGGCCCCATACAGCGATTGCACAACAGTAAAGGACATGAGTCAATGTATAGTTGTGCGTCGTGGGAGGTTTTGCAGCCTCATGTGAGCCCGGATAGCTCAGTCGGTAGAGCATTAGGCTTTTAACCTAAGGGCCCAGGTTTCAAGTCCCTGTCCAGGCGGAAATTTTAATACTTTGGTAGCGATTCGTCTGGTAGCGGTGGAGACGCTACAGAAAATAATGCAGCTACGCCGTTTTCTGACACCACAGTGCTTTAAACGGTAGCAGTTGCATGTGTCCGGAGAACACCGCGCTAACGGCAGTCGTGGCCGAGTGGTTAAGGCGTCTGACTCGAAATCAGATTCCCTCTGGGAGCGTAGGTTCGAATCCTACCGGCTGCGTGCGATTTTGCGTAAAGAGGAGCAAACATTTTCGCACACATGTGACATGTGTGGGCGAATGCGGGTGCAAACCAGTGACGCCATTCTCAACAAGACGAAAATTTCCGTTTTAAGAATACTGAGTTTTCGCGACGACCGCTGCTTACTCTGGCTATCGGTTCACCTCACACTGACACTGACGCTGGGACTGCAGAAAGCCGTCGCTGAGATCGTGAGTACACAGATGTGCTCGAAAGTGATGGACACAGCGAACATCTCATTTTCTTTTTAAGAATCGCAATTTCAATCACTCGAGTGCGGCAAAAGCAGTGGTGCAGCGTTTCTTTTCTTAAGATCTCGCAGCTGCTTGGAGGTATGTCCATCGTTTTAAGACGACAGAAAACTAGCGTCAGCGGTGCGTCAGTGGGAAGTCGGTGAAGTCGCCATTGGAGCCGTAAGCCAGTAATTACGACATGCGAATCACTCGCACACCACGCAGCTGTACGAAAATGCTCGTGCGTGGGTCCGCATAGCTGAGTCGGTAGAGCGTTAGGTTTTCAACCAAAGGGTCCTGGGTTCAAGTCCCTGTCTGGGCGAAAATTAATACACCTGTGTTCAAGTCCCTGTCTGGGCGAAAATTAATACACTTTCGTAACGGCTAATGGAAACTGTACAGGAAAGAGTGAGGCCACGCCGTTTTCTGCCACCAGATTGCTTCTAAAGATGGCGGTTTCAGTTGTCGGGAGTCGCTTCCGCCACCGGCAGTCGTGGCCGAGTGGTTAAGGCGTCTGATTTGAAATCAGATTCCCTCTGGGAGCGTAGGTTCGAGTCCTGCCTACTGCGAAAATTTTCTCGCTCTCAAATGGCGTACGTTCAGCTGCATCCTAGCAGTTGCGTCACTACTAAACACGTGGGTCACCAGCAATGTGCAGTGCTATTTGATCCAGGGCGCAGCGCTACAGTCGCCCCCAGAAGCCGCAGCTCATCTCCGCGTCTCACAGGCGTCCACCAGGTGTTAGTACAAGTGTCGCCTCACTGGGCAGTGCAGATGTGTCCATTTTAGCTTGCAGACGATGACGTGTGAGCTAACGCAAGTCGAATGTTTTACCGTGTGTATCTGCTAGATACTGCCACTCATACGGTGGAGAGACTCACTCCTTCTTGTGTCTCGTTCTCCGCACACGAGTTGCCCCTGGCATCGATATAGCACGGGTTTTCTAGCGTCAGCGAAGTCAATATTACACGAATCGAGTCGACATGTTTGCTTGTTACGATGACGGAAGAAGAAGAAATGTGTGTGTAACTTCACTGCATCGGCTGCTCGCCTTTCAGCGCCCCTGTGTCTTATCAGACGAAGGTGACTGTGAAATTGGCAACGAGGCAGAGGTTAATAAACACATGCAAATGAGAACCTTCAACGTCAGCCGAAATAGCTCAGTTGGGAGAGCGTTAGACTGAAGATCTAAAGGTCCCTGGTTCGATCCCGGGTTTCGGCAGGGATTCGTTTTGATGCGACGCCAATGGAATTACTCTGCGTTTGTGATAATGCAACTACCGCTGACAACAAAAATGACTCTCTCCTGTAGCTGTTCTGGTTGTCTAGTGCATGCCATAAGAGGAACTCACTAGACAACTAACTACCCTAGAAGCAAAAGAATTAAAAATATCCTACCGACTGCATTCCTTTTTCTGTGTCAGGTGGTGAAGAACGTCTTCAACGGAACCGTGAAATGAGCGAAAGCGTGGGAAACATTGCATTCGAAATGCTTGTGAATTTTCCAATTGCCCAGTGAGTGTCAACAAAACACGTAAATTCTCTGCTCCAACGTATGAGACGTAACAACTGGTGCAATTTGTTGTTGCATCATGTGCCAGCAGTCTTCGATAGTGTGTTACGAGCTTAGCGCGGTAAGTTTGTAGACAGCATTTAGGCGACGTTTTATTTGTTAACGGCCCCATACAGCGATTGCACAACAGTAAAGGACATGAGTCAATGTATAGTTGTGCGTCGTGGGAGGTTTTGCAGCCTCGTGTGAGCCCGGATAGCTCAATTGGTTGAGCATTAGGCTTTTAACCTAAGGGCCCAGGTTTCAAGTCCCTGTCCAGGCGGAAATTTTAATACTTTGGTAGCGATTCGTCTGGTAGCGGTGGAGACGCTACAGAAAATAATGCAGCTACGCCGTTTTCTGACACCACAGTGCTTTAAACGGTAGCAGTTGCATGTGTCCGGAGAACACCGCGCTAACGGCAGTCGTGGCCGAGTGGTTAAGGCGTCTGACTCGAAATCAGATTCCCTCTGGGAGCGTAGGTTCGAATCCTACCGGCTGCGTGCGATTTTGCGTAAAGAGGAGCAAACATTTTCGCACACATGTGACATGTGTGGGCGAATGCGGGTGCAAACCAGTGACGCCATTCTCAACAAGACGAAAATTTCCGTTTTAAGAATACTGAGTTTTCGCGACGACCGCTGCTTACTCTGGCTATCGGTTCACCTCACACTGACACTGACGCTGGGACTGCAGAAAGCCGTCGCTGAGATCGTGAGTACACAGATGTGCTCGAAAGTGATGGACAGAGCGAACATCTCATTTTCTTTTTAAGAATCGCAATTTCAATCACTCGAGTGCGGCAAAAGCAGTGGTGCAGCGTTTCTTTTCTTAAGATCTCGCAGCTGCTTGGAGGTATGTCCATCGTTTTAAGACGACAGAAAAGTAGCGTCAGCGGTGCATCAGTGGGAAGTCGGTGAAGTCGCCATTGGAGCCGTAAGCCAGTAATTATGACATGCGAATCACTCGCACACCACGCAGCTGTACGATAATGCTCTTGCGTGGGTCCGCATAGCTGAGTCGGTAGAGCGTTAGGTTTTCAACCAAAGGGTCCTGGGTTCAAGTCCCTGTCTGGGCGAAAATTAATACACCTGTGTTCAAGTCCCTGACTGGGCGAAAATTAATACACTTTCGTAACGGCTAATGGAAACCGTACAGGAAAGAGTGAGGCCACGCCGTTTTCTGCCACCAGATTGCTTCTAAAGATGGCGGTTACAGTTGTCGGGAGTCGCTTCCGCCACCGGCAGTCGTGGCCGAGTGGTTAAGGCGTCTGACTTGAAATCAGATTCCCTCTGGGAGCGTAGGTTCGAGTCCTGCCGACTGCGAAAATTTTCTCGCTCTCAAATGGCGGACGTTTAGCTGCATCCTAGCAGTTGCGTCACTACTAAACACGTGGGTCACCAGCAATGTGCAGTGCTATTTGATCCAGGGCGCAGCGCTACAGTCGCGCCCAGAAGCCGCAGCTCATCCCCGCGTCTCACAGGCGTCCACCAGGTGTTAGTACAAGTGTCGCCTCACTGGGCAGTGCAGATGTGTCCATTTTAGCTTGCAGACGATGACGTGTGAGCTAACGCAAGTCGAATGTTTTACCGTGTGTATCTGCTAGATACTGCCTCCCATACGGTGGAGAGACTCACTCCTTCTTGTGTCTCGTTCTCCGCACACGAGTTGCCCCTGGCATCGATATGACACGGGTTTTCTAGCGTCAGCGAAGTCAATATTACACGAATCGAGTCGACATGTTTGCTTGTTACGATGACGGAAGAAGAAGAAATGTGTGTGTAACTTCACTGCATCGGCTGCTCGCCTTTCAGCGCCCCTGTGTCTTATCAGACGAAGGTGACTGTGAAATTGGCAACGAGGCAGAGGTTAATAAACACATGCAAATGAGAACCTTCAACGTCAGCCGAAATAGCTCAGTTGGGAGAGCGTTAGACTGAAGATCTAAAGGTCCCTGGTTCGATCCCGGGTTTCGGCAGGGATTCGTTTTGATGCGACGCCAATGGAATTACTCTGCGTTTGTGATAATGCAACTACCGCTGACAACAAAAATGACTCTCTCCTGTAGCTGTTCTGGTTGTCTAGTGCATGCCATAAGAGGAACTCACTAGACAACTAACTACCCTAGAAGCAAAAGAATTAAAAATATCCTACCGACTGCATTCCTTTTTCTGTGTCAGGTGGTGAAGAACGTCTTCAACGGAACCGTGAAATGAGCGAAAGCGTGGGAAACATTGCATTCGAAATGCTTGTGAATTTTCCAATTGCCCAGTGAGTGTCAACAAAACACGTAAATTCTCTGCTCCAACGTATGAGACGTAACAACTGGTGCAATTTGTTGTTGCATCATGTGCCAGCAGTCTTCGATAGTGTGTTACGAGCTTAGCGCGGTAAGTTTGTAGACAGCATTTAGGCGACGTTTTATTTGTTAACGGCCCCATACAGCGATTGCACAACAGTAAAGGACATGAGTCAATGTATAGTTGTGCGTCGTGGGAGGTTTTGCAGCCTCGTGTGAGCCCGGATAGCTCAGTCGGTTGAGCATTAGGCTTTTAACCTAAGGGCCCAGGTTTCAAGTCCCTGTCCAGGCGGAAATTTTAATACTTTGGTAGCGATTCGTCTGGTAGCGGTGGAGACGCTACAGAAAATAATGCAGCTACGCCGTTTTCTGACACCACAGTGCTTTAAACGGTAGCAGTTGCATGTGTCCGGAGAACACCGCGCTAACGGCAGTCGTGGCCGAGTGGTTAAGGCGTCTGACTCGAAATCAGATTCCCTCTGGGAGCGTAGGTTCGAATCCTACCGGCTGCGTGCGATTTTGCGTAAAGAGGAGCAAACATTTTCGCACACATGTGACATGTGTGGGCGAATGCGGGTGCAAACCAGTGACGCCATTCTCAACAAGACGAAAATTTCCGTTTTAAGAATACTGAGTTTTCGCGACGACCGCTGCTTACTCTGGCTATCGGTTCACCTCACACTGACACTGACGCTGGGACTGCAGAAAGCCGTCGCTGAGATCGTGAGTACACAGATGTGCTCGAAAGTGATGGACAGAGCGAACATCTCATTTTCTTTTTAAGAATCGCAATTTCAATCACTCGAGTGCGGCAAAAGCAGTGGTGCAGCGTTTCTTTTCTTAAGATCTCGCAGCTGCTTGGAGGTATGTCCATCGTTTTAAGACGACAGAAAACTAGCGTCAGCGGTGCGTCAGTGGGAAGTCGGTGAAGTCGCCATTGGAGCCGTAAGCCAGTAATTACGACATGCGAATCACTCGCACACCACGCAGCTGTACGATAATGCTCTTGCGTGGGTCCGCATAGCTGAGTCGGTAGAGCGTTAGGTTTTCAACCAAAGGGTCCTGGGTTCAAGTCCCTGTCTGGGCGAAAATTAATACACCTGTGTTCAAGTCCCTGACTGGGCGAAAATTAATACACTTTCGTAACGGCTAATGGAAACCGTACAGGAAAGAGTGAGGCCACGCCGTTTTCTGCCACCAGATTGCTTCTAAAGATGGCGGTTTCAGTTGTCGGGAGTCGCTTCCGCCACCGGCAGTCGTGGCCGAGTGGTTAAGGCGTCTGACTTGAAATCAGATTCGCTCTGGGAGCGTAGGTTCGAGTCCTGCCGACTGCGAAAATTTTCTCGCTCTCAAATGGCGGACGTTCAGCTGCATCCTAGCAGTTGCGTCACTACTAAACACGTGGGTCACCAGCAATGTGCAGTGCTATTTGATCCAGGGCGCAGCGCTACAGTCGCGCCCAGAAGCCGCAGCTCATCTCCGCGTCTCACAGGCGTCCACCAGGTGTTAGTACAAGTGTCGCCTCACTGGGCAGTGCAGATGTGTCCATTTTAGCTTGCAGACGATGACGTGTGAGCTAACGCAAGTCGAATGTTTTACCGTGTGTATCTGCTAGATACTGCCTCCCATACGGTGGAGAGACTCACTCCTTCTTGTGTCTCGTTCTCCGCACACGAGTTGCCCCTGGCATCGATATGACACGGGTTTTCTAGCGTCAGCGAAGTCAATATTACACGAATCGAGTCGACATGTTTGCTTGTTACGATGACGGAAGAAGAAGAAATGTGTGTGTAACTTCACTGCATCGGCTGCTCGCCTTTCAGCGCCCCTGTGTCTTATCAGACGAAGGTGACTGTGAAATTGGCAACGAGGCAGAGGTTAATGAACACATGCAAATGAGAACCTTCAACGTCAGCCGAAATAGCTCAGTTGGGAGAGCGTTAGACTGAAGATCTAAAGGTCCCTGGTTCGATCCCGGGTTTCGGCAGGGATTCGTTTTGATGCGACGCCAATGGAATTACTCTGCGTTTGTGATAATGCAACTACCGCTGACAACAAAAATGACTCTCTCCTGTAGCTGTTCTGGTTGTCTAGTGCATGCCATAAGAGGAACTCACTAGACAACTAACTCCCCTAGAAGCAAAAGAATTAAAAATATCCTACCGACTGCATTCCTTTTTCTGTGTCAGGTGGTGAAGAACGTCTTCAACGGAACCGTGAAATGAGCGAAAGCGTGGGAAACATTGCATTCGAAATGCTTGTGAATTTTCCAATTGCCCAGTGAGTGTCGACAAAACACGTAAATTCTCTGCTCCAACGTATGAGACGTAACAACTGGTGCAATTTGTTGTTGCATCATGTGCCAGCAGTCTTCGATAGTGTGTTACGAGCTTAGCGCGATAAGTTTGTAGACAGCATTTAGGCGACGTTTTATTTGTTAACGGCCCCATACAGCGATTGCACAACAGTAAAGGACATGAGTCAATGTATAGTTGTGCGTCGTGGGAGGTTTTGCAGCCTCGTGTGAGCCCGGATAGCTCAGTCGGTAGAGCATTAGGCTTTTAACCTAAGGGCCCAGGTGTCAAGTCCCTGTCCAGGTGGAAATTTTAATACATTTGTAGCGATTCGTCTGGTAGCGGTGGAGACGCTACAGAAAATAATGCAGCTACGCCGTTTTCTGACACCACAGTGCTTTAAACGGTAGCAGTTGCATGTGTCCGGAGAATACCGCGCTAACGGCAGTCGTGGCCGAGTGGTTGCGGCGAGCGGACGTGCCCGTCGCGAGCTCCGCTAGCAGCTGTGTTTACATCGTTGGTCGTCGTGGTTTGCAGCGGCCTGGTGTCTATACTCAGCGTGTTTCTTCTCTTTTTGTAAGTTTTTCAAGGATTTATTGTGGAAAATGGTGTCGTACAACCGGTCCAATACTATTCAGTTGTTGTTTGATCGCGAATTTCCGCGTCCCACGGCTTTTGAAATACATCATTGGATCCGATCGGAATTGCAAATAGACCCAGCTTTGCTTGACGGTGTTCATTTAGATTTTATTGTTAATTCCGTGTTCTTGAAACTCCTTGATAGTGAACTATGTGAGCGTTTGGTGGCCGTCAATGGCGGGGTTCGGAAGTTTAAACATGCTGATGGGACTATTAGTGACGTGCAGGTTCTACATGCCGGTTATGGTGTACGAAATGTGAAGGTTTTCCATCTGCCTTTTGAAGTGCCCTTGGATGAAATTCGCCGTGCATTAAGTTTATATGGGACTATCTTTGCTGTCACTAAAGATTATTGGTCGTCCGCGTATGTTTATCAATGTGATAATGGCGTCCGTACTGTGCGGATGGACTTAAAGAAACACATTCCGTCCTTCGTTATCATAGGCGGCCATAGGGCTTTCGTCTCCTACACCGGCCAACCTCCAACGTGTTCTCTCTGTCATTCTACTGAACATATGCGGAATTCTTGTCCCCGTCGGCGCCCTGTGCAGTTGCCCCTAGAAAACTCAGGTAGTTACGCAGGTGCCCTTCTTAGAGGTTCTCCGCCACCGGCTGACTCTTTAGCTCGTGAACCGGTTGTTGCGGGTGTGTCTATTCTTCCTAGTGTAACTGTTGTTCCACATACGCCTGTTGTTGACAATGTCCCTGACGTTAGCACTGAATGTCGTCCGACCAACCGTTCTGCTCCGTTGCAGGAGACGACTTCCGCGACTTCACTTGTTAATGAACGTGTTCAGAGCATTCCGGAATCAGGTGCTATTACTGTCGCCGTTTGCGACACCGCGCCTGCCTCAACGGTTCTACAGTGTCAAACGTCCTCCCCATGTGATGTTGCTACTTCAGTGCCTGTTGTGTCGGACATCCCTGCTGGGGATTGTGCACTTACTGCCACTCCTGACAAGGTCGCGGACTCCAACCCATCCCCCAGTAACATTACTGCTCCAGCGGATACCTTGCACCTTTCTCCGCCTCACGCGGAGAACTTGGTTATGGATGTAGAACAGCACTCTGTTGCCTCCGTACGGAACGTAAAGACCAAGTTGCAGGATACTGACTTTGCCACGCAACGAGAAAAACGTGTGCGAGAACAAAGTCGGAAACTTAAGGGTATGCTAGGAAAGGGTACCGGCGGCCGGGAAATTTCGCCCCCTTCGAAAAAGATTAGTCCTGACACGGAATCTCGTAAACAGCGCAATTCGCAGACTCGCGCGTCCAGGAAAACCGCGTCGGCTGACCCTACCGGCGGCAGTCTGTCGGACGGAGACACGACCAATCCTACGCCGCTCTCCTGGGCGGACGATGAAGACATGTAACTGCCACGGTACCCTGCTTTCCGTCTCCGGTGCGCCTGCAACTTGCCGGTGACTCCCTTTCAAAAAATTTATCTGTGTGCCCTACACCCATGCGTCCTGTAGCCACATGGTTCAAATAGCCACGTTAAATATCAACTGTATTGCGGCTCCTCAGAAAATGCAAGTCTTGGCAAATTTTATCCAACATTGTCGGTTTGCTTTTATTTTTCTACAGGAAGTGAGCGTTGTGTGCCTTGATGTTTTAACGGGGTATTCCGCCATTTATAATGTCGACCCGGAAGCTCGGTGTGGTACCGCTATTTTATATAAGTCTGCAGAAGAGCCCACGCGCGTCCAACGACTACCGACCGGCAGGGGGATCTCGTGCGTTATCGGAGGCCTGCAACTAGTTAACATTTACGCTCCGTCTGGCACTAGTTTCAAGAGGGCGAGAGCGAGATTTTTCATTGAAGATGTACCCACCTTGATTGGTAGCCCGACGCTGCCCGTCGTGTTGGGGGGCGATTTTAATTGCGTGGTCGCGGACAGTGATCAGTTTCCTACGGCTCATAAGTGCGTTGACCTTGATCGTCTGATTGCAAGCTTCCAGTTAGCAGATGTGTGGCGTGTTCTCTATCCTCAACAGCAAGTTTTTACGTATTTCTATCGAAATGGGGCTAGTAGACTTGATAGGTTCTATGTGTCGACCTGCATAGCAGATCACCTAATCAGTGCTGACGTTGCCCCTGTTTGTTTTTCCGATCACTGCGCCTTCATTTGTGACCTTCGCGCGCCGCAACTCCGCCAGTTACGTCGATCTCGGGTGTGGAAGTTTAACGTGACCCATGTCCGTGCCCCCTCGTTGCGTCGGCAGATTCACGATACGCTCTCTTCCTGCGGCGAAAAGCTGGCTAACTATGCCTCGGTTGTCAATTGGTGGGTTCACCTGGCCAAACCGTCCATCCGTGCTGTTTTAAAGTGTTTTAGCGCCGAAGCTGCGCTGTGGAAACATAGAACCACTGAATTTTATTATCAGATTTTAAAAGATGCCGTCTCTCTACCAGATATTGTTGATGAGCAATTTCTGCTTCAGTTAAAGGCTGTGAAAGCTCAAATTTTTAAATTGCAAGCCCAAGATTTTCAGGGCTCCTTACTTAGAAGCCGCTGTGTAGGGACGTTTGATGAGTCACCGACTATTCACCATATCGAAAGAGAGCGGAGACGGGGTGCTACTAAATTTATTCGGTGTCTTAGACTGGAGACTGGGGAGCGACTCACCACTGAGAGGGACATTCGTGCGTACATTTTTGCCCATTTTAGTGCCGCGTTCCAGCGTAGCGACCACGATAGGGCGGCCGCACATGTCCTCATGGGTGAAATGCGGAACCTGCTTACACGTGAGGACAATGACACCCTCCTTTCCGCCATCACGACGGAGGACATGAGCGATGCACTCAGTTCGTCTGCTCGAAACAAGTCCCCAGGCCCTGACGGAATTCCTTTAGAATTCTACCTCGAGTTCTGGGATCTCTTAGAACCTATCCTCACAAAGGTCGCAAATGAATTGTTGAGTGGCCTTCCGTGTCCGGCAGAGTTCCTAGAGGGTATCGTCATTCTTCTCCCTAAGACCGCTGGGGCTGACAAAGTTGAAAACTTCCGCCCTATCACGCTGTTGAACAGTGACTACAAGCTTTTCAGCAAATGCGTCGCAACCAGGCTGCACACTGTGATGCGAAAAATCATTAGCCCTTTCCAGATGTGCGCTGTGACAGGGAGGGGTATCCTTGCCGCCGTGAGCACGTATAGGGACGTCGTGGCTCACACTGCTGCCACACGGACTCCAGGGGCGATTCTCTCGATTGACTTTCGGAAGGCTTTTGATAGGATTAACCACGATTACCTCTTTGCCTTGTTAGGTCACATCGGCTTTCATATGAACTTTGTCTCCGCTCTTGATAATGTCCTAACGAGAGCGTCTTCTCGCATTCTGATAAATGGCACCCTTTCGGCTCCCTTTAGGATTGCACGGTCTGTGCGGCAAGGATGTCCCCTCTCTATGTCCCTCTTTGTTATCGCTCTTGACCCCCTCCTCCGCCGAATTGGGCGCACTGTCAGTGGGATCGATGTAGAGGGTGTACGGGCGTCGTGCATTGCGTACGCCGACGATGTCGGCGTCTTTATACGACAAGGAAAGGACATCCCTTTAGTTAAACCTGTGTTCAGTCTTTTTGCCCAGGCTACCGGTGCGGAACTGAACCCGCATAAAACAGTGCTACTCCCAATAGGTGCCTGTCGCAACTATGCTGCCGATTCGTGGTACACCATAGCTGCCTCCCACATGTTGCTCGGCATTCAATTCTTTGCTTGCCCCATAAAGATGGCCGCTCATAACTGGCGCCGTATTTCCACAACTGTCAAGGGTCTCATGGTTCGTCACGCCACCCGGAAATTACATCTTCTACAGCGTGTTGAGTTGATCAATGTTCACATTTTGGCTAAAGCGTGGTATGTGGCTCAAGTGCTCAACGTCCCACCTCCGTTGGCACGCACGATCAGCCAAGCTGCACACTGGCTGCTGTGGCGTGGCCATATTTTCAAGGTGAAACTTGCCACATGTACCCAGCCTCCGTCTCGCGGAGGACTAGGTCTCGTAGATGTCAGAAAGAAATGTTCTGCCCTGCTAGTCAACAGAATTGCCACCATTGTCGAGAACAGCCCCCACAGTACGACGGCTGCCCTCTTCCGCGCCCATGAGCCCCTTTCTGACAGTGCACCGATCGATGTCTCGCGGATACCTTACAAGCTTGCTGTCTTCAGAGATTTTTTCTTGTCCCGCAGTTATCATGTTTCACTAGCTCGCGACCGCAGGACGCGGTCTTCCACCTCTTTGTATCGTGAGATGATTGGTTTGTCACCACCGAATAACTTAGTCCGTCAATGTCCCCACAACAACTGGGTTCTTGTTTGGCAAAACGTCAGCAACAAGTTGTTACCGGCGGAAGTGCGAAGCACGTGGTATACGGTCATCACTCGCACTGTGACCACCAACGACCGACTGGCGACTATTCACCTAATTCCGTCCTCTAAGTGCGAGTACTGTGACGAAAGGGGTACCCTTGAGCATCGGTTTCTTTGCAGAACCACACGAGATGTGTGGGCTATTTCCTGCGACATGCTCGCACTCATTAACAGGACTGACAAGCGGTCTTTTTCGCCGCTCACGGCTGTCATCCCCGACATTAAACCCTTTCCGCAATCTAAGCGAAATGCTACAATGTGGATTTTAGGGCATACCACCTACGCTATATTTGCCAAGAATATAATTGATCCAGTCGACTACTTGTTTTATCTGTGGGAGCGCCATGAAACGCTCCGGAGGACAGCCTCATATCAGAGATGCTTTCAGCGCTTTCTGCAAATCCCCATTGAACAGCAATTTCGGAAAGTCTTCAATCGGGCACCGACTGTTTTCCACTCTTAATGACGACGTCGATCATGGTCCTGCAATGTGAACAGAAGTAATAGCGTGTTGACGTTACGAAAGAACTCAGAAACAGAAAACTGAAGAACAAACTAGAACCACATTGAAATGACAAATAATGGAATACAGCATTATTTTCTTTCTTCCTTTCCTTTGACTGTTTTCATGAATTTCCTTTTTCCTTTCTTTGCGATTGGAACGCACTTTCGTTTTATTTCGAGTGTGCTTTTTACTCCCCTTCGAGGGTTTAGTCTTCCTTTCTTTCAATATGTATTTCGCTTTCTTGTTTCCTACGGGGATCGCTTGCTTTAAAATTCCATGTTGCTAATTTGCTCGCTTCTTACGTGAAGACAGCATATTCAATATCTTCCACTCCTTTCACATTCCTTTCCACGAGAGGTGTTTTGTTTTTAGTTGCCAAATTATGTGCCATTTCATTCTTTTTTTTCCCGTTATGGAGAAATAGAGTTTGCTCATTTTTTTCTCTCCGGTTTATTCCTTACTTTCATGTCCCGGCAGAGTTGCGGGCTTCTAAGCTCTTCGTGTTTTCTTTTCCTTTTCCCACTGCACTCCTTGTGGCTCTCTTCCAGCGGGAAACGCTGCCTTTCTATAGTTTTGGGGCGATGTTTTCGTTTCCTTTATGGCTCCCATTACTTCTTTCCTCTTTCTCCAGCCAATGCGCTACCATGTTAAGCTCCCCACTCTTTATCACGCCAGTCGGCAATTAATAAATCAAAAACAAAAAAAAACAAATATTTAACACAATTTAAAAGGAAATTTTCAAATACAACAACTTCAGTAGCAAAAAAAAAAAAAAAAAAAATAAATAAATAAATAAATAAAAAAAAATAAAAAAAAAATAAAAAAAACGCAAAACCAGTAACCTACACTAACTCAGGAGGCGACTGAGTGACAGGTCTGGGGGAGTCACTGTGGCCAGGCCTCGGGACATTCGACCCCTGCCCTCTTTGCCTCTGCCTGCCTGTTGCTCTGGATGCCAAAATAAAAAAAAATATATAAAAAAAAAAAAAAAAAAAAAAAAAAAAAAAAAAAAAAAAAAAAAAAATCCTACCGGCTGCGTGCGATTTTGCGTAAAGAGGAGCAAACATTTTCGCACACATGTGACATGTGTGGGCGAATGCGGGTGCAAACCAGTGACGCCATTCTCAACAAGACGAAAATTTCCGTTTTAAGAATACTGAGTTTTCGCGACGACCGCTGCTTACTCTGGCTATCGGTTCACCTCACACTGACACTGACGGTGGGACTGCAGAAAGCCGTCGCTGAGATCCTGAGTACACAGATGTGCTCGAAAGTGATGGACAGAGCGAACATCTCATTTTCTTTTTAAGAATCGCAATTTCAATCACTCGAGTGCGGCAAAAGCAGTGGTGCAGCGTTTCTTTTCTTAAGATCTCGCAGTTGCTTGAAGGTATGTCCATCGTTTTAAGACGACAGAAAACTAGCGTCAGCAGTGCGTCAGTGGGAAGTCGGTGAAGTCGCCATTGGAGCCGTAAGCCAGTAATTACGACATGCGAATCACTCGCACACCACGCAGCTGTACGATAATGCTCTTGCGTGGGTCCGCATAGCTGAGTCGGTAGAGCGTTAGGTTTTCAACCAAAGGGTCCTGGGTTCAAGTCCCTGTCTGGGCGAAAATTAATACACCTGTGTTCAAGTCCCTGACTGGGCGAAAATTAATACACTTTCGTAACGGCTAATGGAAACCGTACAGGAAAGAGTGAGGCCACGCCGTTTTCTGCCACCAGATTGCTTCTAAAGATAGCGGTTACAGTTGTCGGGAGTCGCTTCCGCCACCGGCAGTCGTGGCCGAGTGGTTAAGGCGTCTGACTTGAAATCAGATTCCCTCTGGGAGCGTAGGTTCGAGTCCTGCCGACTGCGAAAATTTTCTCGCTCTCAAATGGCGGACGTTCTGCTGCATCCTAGCAGTTGCGTCACTACTAAACACGTGGGTCACCAGCAATGTGCAGTGCTATTTGATCCAGGGCGCAGCGCTACAGTCGCGCCCAGAAGCCGCAGCTCATCTCCGCGTCTCACAGGCGTCCACCAGGTGTTAGTACAAGTGTCGCCTCACTGGGCAGTGCAGATGTGTCCATTTTAGCTTGCAGACGATGACGTGTGAGCTAACGCAAGTCGAATGTTTTACCGTGTGTATCTGCTAGATACTGCCTCCCATACGGTGGAGAGACTCACTCCTTCTTGTGTCTCGTTCTCCGCACACGAGTTGCCCCTGGCATCGATATGACACGGGTTTTCTAGCGTCAGCGAAGTCAATATTACACGAATCGAGTCGACATGTTTGCTTGTTACGATGACGGAAGAAGAAGAAATGTGTGTGTAACTTCACTGCATCGGCTGCTCGCCTTTCAGCGCCCCTGTGTCTTATCAGACGAAGGTGACTGTGAAATTGGCAACGAGGCAGAGGTTAATGAACACATGCAAATGAGAACCTTCAACGTCAGCCGAAATAGCTCAGTTGGGAGAGCGTTAGACTGAAGATCTAAAGGTCCCTGGTTCGATCCCGGGTTTCGGCAGGGATTCGTTTTGATGCGACGCCAATGGAATTACTCTGCGTTTGTGATAATGCAACTACCGCTGACAACAAAAATGACTCTCTCCTGTAGCTGTTCTGGTTGTCTAGTGCATGCCATAAGAGGAACTCACTAGACAACTAACTCCCCTAGAAGCAAAAGAATTAAAAATATCCTACCGACTGCATTCCTTTTTCTGTGTCAGGTGGTGAAGAACGTCTTCAACGGAACCGTGAAATGAGCGAAAGCGTGGGAAACATTGCATTCGAAATGCTTGTGAATTTTCCAATTGCCCAGTGAGTGTCGACAAAACACGTAAATTCTCTGCTCCAACGTATGAGACGTAACAACTGGTGCAATTTGTTGTTGCATCATGTGCCAGCAGTCTTCGATAGTGTGTTACGAGCTTAGCGCGATAAGTTTGTAGACAGCATTTAGGCGACGTTTTATTTGTTAACGGCCCCATACAGCGATTGCACAACAGTAAAGGACATGAGTCAATGTATAGTTGTGCGTCGTGGGAGGTTTTGCAGCCTCGTGTGAGCCCGGATAGCTCAGTCGGTAGAGCATTAGGCTTTTAACCTAAGGGCCCAGGTTTCAAGTCCCTGTCCAGGTGGAAATTTTAATACATTTGTAGCGATTCGTCTGGTAGCGGTGGAGACGCTACAGAAAATAATGCAGCTACGCCGTTTTCTGACACCACAGTGCTTTAAACGGTAGCAGTTGCATGTGTCCGGAGAATACCGCGCTAACGGCAGTCGTGGCCGAGTGGTTAAGGCGTCTGACTCGAAATCAGATTCCCTCTGGGAGCGTAGGTTCGAATCCTACCGGCTGCGTGCGATTTTGCGTAAAGAGGAGCAAACATTTTCGCACACATGTGACATGTGTGGGCGAATGCGGGTGCAAACCAGTGACGCCATTCTCAACAAGACGAAAATTTCCGTTTTAAGAATACTGAGTTTTCGCGACGACCGCTGCTTACTCTGGCTATCGGTTCACCTCACACTGACACTGACGCTGGGACTGCAGAAAGCCGTCGCTGAGATCCTGAGTACACAGATGTGCTCGAAAGTGATGGACAGAGCGAACATCTCATTTTCTTTTTAAGAATCGCAATTTCAATCACTCGAGTGCGGCAAAAGCAGTGGTGCAGCGTTTCTTTTCTTAAGATCTCGCAGTTGCTTGGAGGTATGTCCATCGTTTTAAGACGACAGAAAACTAGCGTCAGCAGTGCGTCAGTGGGAAGTCGGTGAAGTCGCCATTGGAGCCGTAAACCAGTAATTACGACATGCGAATCACTCGCACACCACGCAGCTGTACGATAATGCTCTTGCGTGGGTCCGCATAGCTGAGTCGGTAGAGCGTTAGGTTTTCAACCAAAGGGTCCTGGGTTCAAGTCCCTGTCTGGGCGAAAATTAATACACCTGTGTTCAAGTCCCTGACTGGGCGAAAATTAATACACTTTCGTAACGGCTAATGGAAACCGTACAGGAAAGAGTGAGGCCACGCCGTTTTCTGCCACCAGATTGCTTCTAAAGATGGCGGTTACAGTTGTCGGGAGTCGCTTCCGCCACCGGCAGTCGTGGCCGAGTGGTTAAGGCGTCTGACTTGAAATCAGATTCCCTCTGGGAGCGTAGGTTCGAGTCCTGCCGACTGCGAAAATTTTCTCGCTCTCAAATGGCGGACGTTCAGCTGCATCCTAGCAGTTGCGTCACTACTAAACACGTGGGTCACCAGCAATGTGCAGTGCTATTTGATCCAGGGCGCAGCACTACAGTCGCGCCCAGAAGCCGCAGCTCATCTCCGCGTCTCACAGGCGTCCACCAGGTGTTAGTACAAGTGTCGCCTCACTGGGCAGTGCAGATGTGTCCATTTTAGCTTGCAGACGATGACGTGTGAGCTAACGCAAGTCGAATGTTTTACCGTGTGTATCTGCTAGATACTGCCTCCCATACGGTGGAGAGACTCACTCCTTCTTGTGTCTCGTTCTCCGCACACGAGTTGCCCCTGGCATCGATATGACACGGGTTTTCTAGCGTCAGCGAAGTCAATATTACACGAATCGAGTCGACATGTTTGCTTGTTACGATGACGGAAGAAGAAGAAATGTGTGTGTAACTTCACTGCATCGGCTGCTCGCCTTTCAGCGCCCCTGTGTCTTATCAGACGAAGGTGACTGTGAAATTGGCAACGAGGCAGAGGTTAATGAACACATGCAAATGAGAACCTTCAACGTCAGCCGAAATAGCTCAGTTGGGAGAGCGTTAGACTGAAGATCTAAAGGTCCCTGGTTCGATCCCGGGTTTCGGCAGGGATTCGTTTTGATGCGACGCCAATGGAATTACTCTGCGTTTGTGATAATGCAACTACCGCTGACAACAAAAATGACTCTCTCCTGTAGCTGTTCTGGTTGTCTAGTGCATGCCATAAGAGGAACTCACTAGACAACTAACTCCCCTAGAAGCAAAAGAATTAAAAATATCCTACCGACTGCATTCCTTTTTCTGTGTCAGGTGGTGAAGAACGTCTTCAACGGAACCGTGAAATGAGCGAAAGCGTGGGAAACATTGCATTCGAAATGCTTGTGAATTTTCCAATTGCCCAGTGAGTGTCGACAAAACACGTAAATTCTCTGCTCCAACGTATGAGACGTAACAACTGGTGCAATTTGTTGTTGCATCATGTACCAGCAGTCTTCGATAGTGTGTTACGAGCTTAGCGCGATAAGTTTGTAGACAGCATTTAGGCGACGTTTTATTTGTTAACGGCCCCATACAGCGATTGCACAACAGTAAAGGACATGAGTCAATGTATAGTTGTGCGTCGTGGGAGGTTTTGCAGCCTCGTGTGAGCCCGGATAGCTCAGTCGGTAGAGCATTAGGCTTTTAACCTAAGGGCCCAGGTTTCAAGTCCCTGTCCAGGTGGAAATTTTAATACATTTGTAGCGATTCGTCTGGTAGCGGTGGAGACGCTACAGAAAATAATGCAGCTACGCCGTTTTCTGACACCACAGTGCTTTAAACGGTAGCAGTTGCATGTGTCCGGAGAATACCGCGCTAACGGCAGTCGTGGCCGAGTGGTTAAGGCGTCTGACTCGAAATCAGATTCCCTCTGGGAGCGTAGGTTCGAATCCTACCGGCTGCGTGCGATTTTGCGTAAAGAGGAGCAAACATTTTCGCACACATGTGACATGTGTGGGCGAATGCGGGTGCAAACCAGTGACGCCATTCTCAACAAGACGAAAATTTCCGTTTTAAGAATACTGAGTTTTCGCGACGACCGCTGCTTACTCTGGCTATCGGTTCACCTCACACTGACACTGACGCTGGGACTGCAGAAAGCCGTCGCTGAGATCCTGAGTACACAGATGTGCTCGAAAGTGATGGACAGAGCGAACATCTCATTTTCTTTTTAAGAATCGCAATTTCAATCACTCGAGTGCGGCAAAAGCAGTGGTGCAGCGTTTCTTTTCTTAAGATCTCGCAGTTGCTTGGAGGTATGTCCATCGTTTTAAGACGACAGAAAACTAGCGTCAGCAGTGCGTCAGTGGGAAGTCGGTGAAGTCGCCATTGGAGCCGTAAACCAGTAATTACGACATGCGAATCACTCGCACACCACGCAGCTGTACGATAATGCTCTTGCGTGGGTCCGCATAGCTGAGTCGGTAGAGCGTTAGGTTTTCAACCAAAGGGTCCTGGGTTCAAGTCCCTGTCTGGGCGAAAATTAATACACCTGTGTTCAAGTCCCTGACTGGGCGAAAATTAATACACTTTCGTAACGGCTAATGGAAACCGTACAGGAAAGAGTGAGGCCACGCCGTTTTCTGCCACCAGATTGCTTCTAAAGATGGCGGTTACAGTTGTCGGGAGTCGCTTCCGCCACCGGCAGTCGTGGCCGAGTGGTTAAGGCGTCTGACTTGAAATCAGATTCCCTCTGGGAGCGTAGGTTCGAGTCCTGCCGACTGCGAAAATTTTCTCGCTCTCAAATGGCGGACGTTCAGCTGCATCCTAGCAGTTGCGTCACTACTAAACACGTGGGTCACCAGCAATGTGCAGTGCTATTTGATCCAGGGCGCAGCACTACAGTCGCGCCCAGAAGCCGCAGCTCATCTCCGCGTCTCACAGGCGTCCACCAGGTGTTAGTACAAGTGTCGCCTCACTGGGCAGTGCAGATGTGTCCATTTTAGCTTGCAGACGATGACGTGTGAGCTAACGCAAGTCGAATGTTTTACCGTGTGTATCTGCTAGATACTGCCTCCCATACGGTGGAGAGACTCACTCCTTCTTGTGTCTCGTTCTCCGCACACGAGTTGCCCCTGGCATCGATATGACACGGGTTTTCTAGCGTCAGCGAAGTCAATATTACACGAATCGAGTCGACATGTTTGCTTGTTACGATGACGGAAGAAGAAGAAATGTGTGTGTAACTTCACTGCATCGGCTGCTCGCCTTTCAGCGCCCCTGTGTCTTATCAGACGAAGGTGACTGTGAAATTGGCAACGAGGCAGAGGTTAATGAACACATGCAAATGAGAACCTTCAACGTCAGCCGAAATAGCTCAGTTGGGAGAGCGTTAGACTGAAGATCTAAAGGTCCCTGGTTCGATCCCGGGTTTCGGCAGGGATTCGTTTTGATGCGACGCCAATGGAATTACTCTGCGTTTGTGATAATGCAACTACCGCTGACAACAAAAATGACTCTCTCCTGTAGCTGTTCTGGTTGTCTAGTGCATGCCATAAGAGGAACTCACTAGACAACTAACTCCCCTAGAAGCAAAAGAATTAAAAATATCCTACCGACTGCATTCCTTTTTCTGTGTCAGGTGGTGAAGAACGTCTTCAACGGAACCGTGAAATGAGCGAAAGCGTGGGAAACATTGCATTCGAAATGCTTGTGAATTTTCCAATTGCCCAGTGAGTGTCGACAAAACACGTAAATTCTCTGCTCCAACGTATGAGACGTAACAACTGGTGCAATTTGTTGTTGCATCATGTACCAGCAGTCTTCGATAGTGTGTTACGAGCTTAGCGCGATAAGTTTGTAGACAGCATTTAGGCGACGTTTTATTTGTTAACGGCCCCATACAGCGATTGCACAACAGTAAAGGACATGAGTCAATGTATAGTTGTGCGTCGTGGGAGGTTTTGCAGCCTCGTGTGAGCCCGGATAGCTCAGTCGGTAGAGCATTAGGCTTTTAACCTAAGGGCCCAGGTTTCAAGTCCCTGTCCAGGTGGAAATTTTAATACATTTGTAGCGATTCGTCTGGTAGCGGTGGAGACGCTACAGAAAATAATGCAGCTACGCCGTTTTCTGACACCACAGTGCTTTAAACGGTAGCAGTTGCATGTGTCCGGAGAATACCGCGCTAACGGCAGTCGTGGCCGAGTGGTTAAGGCGTCTGACTCGAAATCAGATTCCCTCTGGGAGCGTAGGTTCGAATCCTACCGGCTGCGTGCGATTTTGCGTAAAGAGGAGCAAACATTTTCGCACACATGTGACATGTGTGGGCGAATGCGGGTGCAAACCAGTGACGCCATTCTCAACAAGACGAAAATTTCCGTTTTAAGAATACTGAGTTTTCGCGACGACCGCTGCTTACTCTGGCTATCGGTTCACCTCACACTGACACTGACGCTGGGACTGCAGAAAGCCGTCGCTGAGATCCTGAGTACACAGATGTGCTCGAAAGTGATGGACAGAGCGAACATCTCATTTTCTTTTTAAGAATCGCAATTTCAATCACTCGAGTGCGGCAAAAGCAGTGGTGCAGCGTTTCTTTTCTTAAGATCTCGCAGTTGCTTGGAGGTATGTCCATCGTTTTAAGACGACAGAAAACTAGCGTCAGCAGTGCGTCAGTGGGAAGTCGGTGAAGTCGCCATTGGAGCCGTAAGCCAGTAATTACGACATGCGAATCACTCGCACACCACGCAGCTGTACGATAATGCTCTTGCGTGGGTCCGCATAGCTGAGTCGGTAGAGCGTTAGGTTTTCAACCAAAGGGTCCTGGGTTCAAGTCCCTGTCTGGGCGAAAATTAATACACCTGTGTTCAAGTCCCTGACTGGGCGAAAATTAATACACTTTCGTAACGGCTAATGGAAACCGTACAGGAAAGAGTGAGGCCACGCCGTTTTCTGCCACCAGATTGCTTCTAAAGATGGCGGTTACAGTTGTCGGGAGTCGCTTCCGCCACCGGCAGTCGTGGCCGAGTGGTTAAGGCGTCTGACTTGAAATCAGATTCCCTCTGGGAGCGTAGGTTCGAGTCCTGCCGACTGCGAAAATTTTCTCGCTCTCAAATGGCGGACGTTCAGCTGCATCCTAGCAGTTGCGTCACTACTAAACACGTGGGTCACCAGCAATGTGCAGTGCTATTTGATCCAGGGCGCAGCGCTACAGTCGCGCCCAGAAGCCGCAGCTCATCTCCGCGTCTCACAGGCGTCCACCAGGTGTTAGTACAAGTGTCGCCTCACTGGGCCGTGCAGATGTGTCCATTTTAGCTTGCAGACGATGACGTGTGAGCTAACGCAAGTCGAATGTTTTACCGTGTGTATATGCTAGATACTGCCTCCCATACGGTGGAGAGACTCACTCCTTCTTGTGTCTCGTTCGCCGCACACGAGTTGCCCCTGGCATCGATATGACACGGGTTTTCTAGCGTCAGCGAAGTCAATATTACACGAATCGAGTCGACATGTTTGCTTGTTACGATGACGGAAGAAGAAGAAATGTGTGTGTAACTTCACTGCATCGGCTGCTCGCCTTTCAGCGCCCCTGTGTCTTATCAGACGAAGGTGACTGTGAAATTGGCAACGAGGCAGAGGTTAATGAACACATGCAAATGAGAACCTTCAACGTCAGCCGAAATAGCTCAGTTGGGAGAGCGTTAGACGGAAGATCTAAAGGTCCCTGGTTCGATCCCGGGTTTCGGCAGGGATTCGTTTTGATGCGACGCCAATGGAATTACTCTGCGTTTGTGATAATGCAACTACCGCTGACAACAAAAATGACTCTCTCCTGTAGCTGTTCTGGTTGTCTAGTGCATGCCATAA
>NW_025726292.1:45000-60000 GCF_021461395.2 Schistocerca americana | reverse complement strand
GCGAATGCGGGTGCAAACCAGTGACGCCATTCTCAACAAGACGAAAATTTCCGTTTTAAGAATACTGAGTTTTCGCGACGACCGCTGCTTACTCTGGCTATCGGTTCACCTCACACTGACACTGACGCTGGGACTGCAGAAAGCCGTCGCTGAGATCCTGAGTACACAGATGTGCTTGAAAGTGATGGACAGAGCGAACATCTCATTTTCTTTTTAAGAATCGCAATTTCAATCACTCGAGTGCGGCAAAAGCAGTGGTGCAGCGTTTCTTTTCTTAAGATCTCGCAGTTGCTTGGAGGTATGTCCATCGTTTTAAGACGACAGAAAACTAGCGTCAGCAGTGCGTCAGTGGGAAGTCGGTGAAGTCGCCATTGGAGCCGTAAGCCAGTAATTACGACATGCGAATCACTCGCACACCACGCAGCTGTACGATAATGCTCTTGCGTGGGTCCGCATAGCTGAGTCGGTAGAGCGTTAGGTTTTCAACCAAAGGGTCCTGGGTTCAAGTCCCTGTCTGGGCGAAAATTAATACACCTGTGTTCAAGTCCCTGACTGGGCGAAAATTAATACACTTTCGTAACGGCTAATGGAAACCGTACAGGAAAGAGTGAGGCCACGCCGTTTTCTGCCACCAGATTGCTTCTAAAGATGGCGGTTACAGTTGTCGGGAGTCGCTTCCGCCACCGGCAGTCGTGGCCGAGTGGTTAAGGCGTCTGACTTGAAATCAGATTCCCTCTGGGAGCGTAGGTTCGAGTCCTGCCGACTGCGAAAATTTTCTCGCTCTCAAATGGCGGACGTTCAGCTGCATCCTAGCAGTTGCGTCACTACTAAACACGTGGGTCACCAGCAATGTGCAGTGCTATTTGATCCAGGGCGCAGCGCAACAGTCGCGCCCAGAAGCCGCAGCTCATCTCCGCGTCTCACAGGCGTCCACCAGGTGTTAGTACAAGTGTCGCCTCACTGGGCAGTGCAGATGTGTCCATTTTAGCTTGCAGACGATGACGTGTGAGCTAACGCAAGTCGAATGTTTTACCGTGTGTATCTGCTAGATACTGCCTCCCATACGGTGGAGAGACTCACTCCTTCTTGTGTCTCGTTCTCCGCACACGAGTTGCCCCTGGCATCGATATGACACGGGTTTTCTAGCGTCAGCGAAGTCAATATTACACGAATCGAGTCGACATGTTTGCTTGTTACGATGACGGAAGAAGAAGAAATGTGTGTGTAACTTCACTGCATCGGCTGCTCGCCTTTCAGCGCCCCTGTGTCTTATCAGACGAAGGTGACTGTGAAATTGGCAACGAGGCAGAGGTTAATGAACACATGCAAATGAGAACCTTCAACGTCAGCCGAAATAGCTCAGTTGGGAGAGCGTTAGACTGAAGATCTAAAGGTCCCTGGTTCGATCCCGGGTTTCGGCAGGGATTCGTTTTGATGCGACGCCAATGGAATTACTCTGCGTTTGTGATAATGCAACTACCGCTGACAACAAAAATGACTCTCTCCTGTAGCTGTTCTGGTTGTCTAGTGCATGCCATAAGAGGAACTCACTAGACAACTAACTCCCCTAGAAGCAAAAGAATTAAAAATATCCTACCGACTGCATTCCTTTTTCTGTGTCAGGTGGTGAAGAACGTCTTCAACGGAACCGTGAAATGAGCGAAAGCGTGGGAAACATTGCATTCGAAATGCTTGTGAATTTTCCAATTGCCCAGTGAGTGTCGACAAAACACGTAAATTCTCTGCTCCAACGTATGAGACGTAACAAATGGTGCAATTTGTTGTTGCATCATGTGCCAGCAGTCTTCGATAGTGTGTTACGAGCTTAGCGCGGTAAGTTTGTAGACAGCATTTAGGCGACGTTTTATTTGTTAACGGCCCCATACATCGATTGCACAACAGTAAAGGACATGAGTCAATGTATAGTTGTGCGTCGTGGGAGGTTTTGCAGCCTCGTGTGAGCCCGGATAGCTCAGTCGGTAGAGCATTAGGCTTTTAACCTAAGGGCCCAGGTTTCAAGTCCCTGTCCAGGCGGAAATTTTAATACTTTGGTAGCGATTCGTCTGGTAGCGGTGGAGACGCTACAGAAAATAATGCAGCTACGCCGTTTTCTGACACCACAGTGCTTTAAACGGTAGCAGTTGCATGTGTCCGGAGAACACCGCGCTAACGGCAGTCGTGGCCGAGTGGTTAAGGCGTCTGACTCGAAATCAGATTCCCTCTGGGAGCGTAGGTTCGAATCCTACCGGCTGCGTGCGATTTTGCGTAAAGAGGAGCAAACATTTTCGCACACATGTGACATGTGTGGGCGAATGCGGGTGCAAACCAGTGACGCCATTCTCAACAAGACGAAAATTTCCGTTTTAAGAATACTGAGTTTTCGCGACGACCGCTGCTTACTCTGGCTATCGGTTCACCTCACACTGACACTGACGCTGGGACTGCAGAAAGCCGTCGCTGAGATCGTGAGTACACAGATGTGCTCGAAAGTGATGGACAGAGCGAACATCTCATTTTCTTTTTAAGAATCGCAATTTCAATCACTCGAGTGCGGCAAAAGCAGTGGTGCAGCGTTTCTTTTCTTAAGATCTCGCAGCTGCTTGGAGGTATGTCCATCGTTTTAAGACGACAGAAAACTAGCGTCAGCGGTGCGTCAGTGGGAAGTCGGTGAAGTCGCCATTGGAGCCGTAAGCCAGTAATTACGACATGCGAATCACTCGCACACCACGCAGCTGTACGATAATGCTCTTGCGTGGGTCCGCATAGCTGAGTCGGTAGAGCGTTAGGTTTTCAACCAAAGGGTCCTGGGTTCAAGTCCCTGTCTGGGCGAAAATTAATACACCTGTGTTCAAGTCCCTGACTGGGCGAAAATTAATACACTTTCGTAACGGCTAATGGAAACCGTACAGGAAAGAGTGAGGCCACGCCGTTTTCTGCCACCAGATTGCTTCTAAAGATGGCGGTTACAGTTGTCGGGAGTCGCTTCCGCCACCGGCAGTCGTGGCCGAGTGGTTAAGGCGTCTGACTTGAAATCAGATTCCCTCTGGGAGCGTAGGTTCGAGTCCTGCCGACTGCGAAAATTTTCTCGCTCTCAAATGGCGGACGTTCAGCTGCATCCTAGCAGTTGCGTCACTACTAAACACGTGGGTCACCAGCAATGTGCAGTGCTATTTGATCCAGGGCGCAGCGCTACAGTCGCGCCCAGAAGCCGCAGCTCATCTCCGCGTCTCACAGGCGTCCACCAGGTGTTAGTACAAGTGTCGCCTCACTGGGCAGTGCAGATGTGTCCATTTTAGCTTGCAGACGATGACGTGTGAGCTAACGCAAGTCGAATGTTTTACCGTGTGTATCTGCTAGATACTGCCTCCCATACGGTGGAGAGACTCACTCCTTCTTGTGTCTCGTTCTCCGCACACGAGTTGCCCCTGGCATCGATATGACACGGGTTTTCTAGCGTCAGCGAAGTCAATATTACACGAATCGAGTCGACATGTTTGCTTGTTACGATGACGGAAGAAGAAGAAATGTGTGTGTAACTTCACTGCATCGGCTGCTCGCCTTTCAGCGCCCCTGTGTCTTATCAGACGAAGGTGACTGTGAAATTGGCAACGAGGCAGAGGTTAATCAACACATGCAAATGAGAACCTTCAACGTCAGCCGAAATAGCTCAGTTGGGAGAGCGTTAGACTGAAGATCTAAAGGTCCCTGGTTCGATCCCGGGTTTCGGCAGGGATTCGTTTTGATGCGACGCCAATGGAATTACTCTGCGTTTGTGATAATGCAACTACCGCTGACAACAAAAATGACTCTCTCCTGTAGCTGTTCTGGTTGTCTAGTGCATGCCATAAGAGGAACTCACTAGACAACTAACTCCCCTAGAAGCAAAAGAATTAAAAATATCCTACCGACTGCATTCCTTTTTCTGTGTCAGGTGGTGAAGAACGTCTTCAACGGAACCGTGAAATGAGCGAAAGCGTGGGAAACATTGCATTCGAAATGCTTGTGAATTTTCCAACTGCCCAGTGAGTGTCGACAAAACACGTAAATTCTCTGCTCCAACGTATGAGACGTAACAACTGGTGCAATTTGTTGTTGCATCATGTGCCAGCAGTCTTCGATAGTGTGTTACAAGCTTAGCGCGGTAAGTTTGTAGACAGCATTTAGGCGACGTTTTATTTGTTAACGGCCCCATACAGCGATTGCACAACAGTAAAGGACATGAGTCAATGTATAGTTGTGCGTCGTGGGAGGTTTTGCAGCCTCGTGTGAGCCCGGATAGCTCAGTCGGTAGAGCATTAGGCTTTTAACCTAAGGGCCCAGGTTTCAAGTCCCTGTCCAGGCGGAAATTTTAATACTTTGGTAGCGATTCGTCTGGTAGCGGTGGAGACGCTACAGAAAATAATGCAGCTACGCCGTTTTCTGACACCACAGTGCTTTAAACGGTAGCAGTTGCATGTGTCCGGAGAACACCGCGCTAACGGCAGTCGTGGCCGAGTGGTTAAGGCGTCTGACTCGAAATCAGATTCCCTCTGGGAGCGTAGGTTCGAATCCTACCGGCTGCGTGCGATTTTGCGTAAAGAGGAGCAAACATTTTCGCACACATGTGACATGTGTGGGCGAATGCGGGTGCAAACCAGTGACGCCATTCTCAACAAGACGAAAATTTCCGTTTTAAGAATACTGAGTTTTCGCGACGACCGCTGCTTACTCTGGCTATCGGTTCACCTCACACTGACACTGACGCTGGGACTGCAGAAAGCCGTCGCTGAGATCGTGAGTACACAGATGTGCTCGAAAGTGATGGACAGAGCGAACATCTCATTTTCTTTTTAAGAATCGCAATTTCAATCACTCGAGTGCGGCAAAAGCAGTGGTGCAGCGTTTCTTTTCTTAAGATCTCGCAGCTGCTTGGAGGTATGTCCATCGTTTTAAGACGACAGAAAACTAGCGTCAGCGGTGCGTCAGTGGGAAGTCGGTGAAGTCGCCATTGGAGCCGTAAGCCAGTAATTACGACATGCGAATCACTCGCACACCACGCAGCTGTACGATAATGCTCTTGCGTGGGTCCGCATAGCTGAGTCGGTAGAGCGTTAGGTTTTCAACCAAAGGGTCCTGGGTTCAAGTCCCTGTCTGGGCGAAAATTAATACACCTGTGTTCAAGTCCCTGACTGGGCGAAAATTAATACACTTTCGTAACGGCTAATGGAAACCGTACAGGAAAGAGTGAGGCCACGCCGTTTTCTGCCACCAGATTGCTTCTAAAGATGGCGGTTACAGTTGTCGGGAGTCGCTTCCGCCACCGGCAGTCGTGGCCGAGTGGTTAAGGCGTCTGACTTGAAATCAGATTCCCTCTGGGAGCGTAGGTTCGAGTCCTGCCGACTGCGAAAATTTTCTCGCTCTCAAATGGCGGACGTTCAGCTGCATCCTAGCAGTTGCGTCACTACTAAACACGTGGGTCACCAGCAATGTGCAGTGCTATTTGATCCAGGGCGCAGCGCTACAGTCGCGCCCAGAAGCCGCAGCTCATCTCCGCGTCTCACAGGCGTCCACCAGGTGTTAGTACAAGTGTCGCCTCACTGGGCAGTGCAGATGTGTCCATTTTAGCTTGCAGACGATGACGTGTGAGCTAACGCAAGTCGAATGTTTTACCGTGTGTATCTGCTAGATACTGCCTCCCATACGGTGGAGAGACTCACTCCTTCTTGTGTCTCGTTCTCCGCACACGAGTTGCCCCTGGCATCGATATGACACGGGTTTTCTAGCGTCAGCGAAGTCAATATTACACGAATCGAGTCGACATGTTTGCTTGTTACGATGACGGAAGAAGAAGAAATGTGTGTGTAACTTCACTGCATCGGCTGCTCGCCTTTCAGCGCCCCTGTGTCTTATCAGACGAAGGTGACTGTGAAATTGGCAACGAGGCAGAGGTTAATCAACACATGCAAATGAGAACCTTCAACGTCAGCCGAAATAGCTCAGTTGGGAGAGCGTTAGACTGAAGATCTAAAGGTCCCTGGTTCGATCCCGGGTTTCGGCAGGGATTCGTTTTGATGCGACGCCAATGGAATTACTCTGCGTTTGTGATAATGCAACTACCGCTGACAACAAAAATGACTCTCTCCTGTAGCTGTTCTGGTTGTCTAGTGCATGCCATAAGAGGAACTCACTAGACAACTAACTCCCCTAGAAGCAAAAGAATTAAAAATATCCTACCGACTGCATTCCTTTTTCTGTGTCAGGTGGTGAAGAACGTCTTCAACGGAACCGTGAAATGAGCGAAAGCGTGGGAAACATTGCATTCGAAATGCTTGTGAATTTTCCAACTGCCCAGTGAGTGTCGACAAAACACGTAAATTCTCTGCTCCAACGTATGAGACGTAACAACTGGTGCAATTTGTTGTTGCATCATGTGCCAGCAGTCTTCGATAGTGTGTTACAAGCTTAGCGCGGTAAGTTTGTAGACAGCATTTAGGCGACGTTTTATTTGTTAACGGCCCCATACAGCGATTGCACAACAGTAAAGGACATGAGTCAATGTATAGTTGTGCGTCGTGGGAGGTTTTGCAGCCTCGTGTGAGCCCGGATAGCTCAGTCGGTAGAGCATTAGGCTTTTAACCTAAGGGCCCAGGTTTCAAGTCCCTGTCCAGGCGGAAATTTTAATACTTTGGTAGCGATTCGTCTGGTAGCGGTGGAGACGCTACAGAAAATAATGCAGCTACGCCGTTTTCTGACACCACAGTGCTTTAAACGGTAGCAGTTGCATGTGTCCGGAGAACACCGCGCTAACGGCAGTCGTGGCCGAGTGGTTAAGGCGTCTGACTCGAAATCAGATTCCCTCTGGGAGCGTAGGTTCGAATCCTACCGGCTGCGTGCGATTTTGCGTAAAGAGGAGCAAACATTTTCGCACACATGTGACATGTGTGGGCGAATGCGGGTGCAAACCAGTGACGCCATTCTCAACAAGACGAAAATTTCCGTTTTAAGAATACTGAGTTTTCGCGACGACCGCTGCTTACTCTGGCTATCGGTTCACCTCACACTGACACTGACGCTGGGACTGCAGAAAGCCGTCGCTGAGATCGTGAGTACACAGATGTGCTCGAAAGTGATGGACAGAGCGAACATCTCATTTTCTTTTTAAGAATCGCAATTTCAATCACTCGAGTGCGGCAAAAGCAGTGGTGCAGCGTTTCTTTTCTTAAGATCTCGCAGCTGCTTGGAGGTATGTCCATCGTTTTAAGACGACAGAAAACTAGCGTCAGCGGTGCGTCAGTGGGAAGTCGGTGAAGTCGCCATTGGAGCCGTAAGCCAGTAATTACGACATGCGAATCACTCGCACACCACGCAGCTGTACGATAATGCTCTTGCGTGGGTCCGCATAGCTGAGTCGGTAGAGCGTTAGGTTTTCAACCAAAGGGTCCTGGGTTCAAGTCCCTGTCTGGGCGAAAATTAATACACCTGTGTTCAAGTCCCTGACTGGGCGAAAATTAATACACTTTCGTAACGGCTAATGGAAACCGTACAGGAAAGAGTGAGGCCACGCCGTTTTCTGCCACCAGATTGCTTCTAAAGATGGCGGTTACAGTTGTCGGGAGTCGCTTCCGCCACCGGCAGTCGTGGCCGAGTGGTTAAGGCGTCTGACTTGAAATCAGATTCCCTCTGGGAGCGTAGGTTCGAGTCCTGCCGACTGCGAAAATTTTCTCGCTCTCAAATGGCGGACGTTCAGCTGCATCCTAGCAGTTGCGTCACTACTAAACACGTGGGTCACCAGCAATGTGCAGTGCTATTTGATCCAGGGCGCAGCGCAACAGTCGCGCCCAGAAGCCGCAGCTCATCTCCGCGTCTCACAGGCGTCCACCAGGTGTTAGTACAAGTGTCGCCTCACTGGGCAGTGCAGATGTGTCCATTTTAGCTTGCAGACGATGACGTGTGAGCTAACGCAAGTCGAATGTTTTACCGTGTGTATCTGCTAGATACTGCCTCCCATACGGTGGAGAGACTCACTCCTTCTTGTGTCTCGTTCTCCGCACACGAGTTGCCCCTGGCATCGATATGACACGGGTTTTCTAGCGTCAGCGAAGTCAATATTACACGAATCGAGTCGACATGTTTGCTTGTTACGATGACGGAAGAAGAAGAAATGTGTGTGTAACTTCACTGCATCGGCTGCTCGCCTTTCAGCGCCCCTGTGTCTTATCAGACGAAGGTGACTGTGAAATTGGCAACGAGGCAGAGGTTAATGAACACATGCAAATGAGAACCTTCAACGTCAGCCGAAATAGCTCAGTTGGGAGAGCGTTAGACTGAAGATCTAAAGGTCCCTGGTTCGATCCCGGGTTTCGGCAGGGATTCGTTTTGATGCGACGCCAATGGAATTACTCTGCGTTTGTGATAATGCAACTACCGCTGACAACAAAAATGACTCTCTCCTGTAGCTGTTCTGGTTGTCTAGTGCATGCCATAAGAGGAACTCACTAGACAACTAACTCCCCTAGAAGCAAAAGAATTAAAAATATCCTACCGACTGCATTCCTTTTTCTGTGTCAGGTGGTGAAGAACGTCTTCAACGGAACCGTGAAATGAGCGAAAGCGTGGGAAACATTGCATTCGAAATGCTTGTGAATTTTCCAATTGCCCAGTGAGTGTCGACAAAACACGTAAATTCTCTGCTCCAACGTATGAGACGTAACAACTGGTGCAATTTGTTGTTTCATCATGTGCCAGCAGTCTTCGATAGTGTGTTACGAGCTTAGCGCGGTAAGTTTGTAGACAGCATTTAGGCGACGTTTTATTTGTTAACGGCCCCATACAGCGATTGCACAACAGTAAAGGACATGAGTCAATGTATAGTTGTGCGTCGTGGGAGGTTTTGCAGCCTCGTGTGAGCCCGGATAGCTCAGTCGGTAGAGCATTAGGCTTTTAACCTAAGGGCTCAGGTTTCAAGTCCCTGTCCAGGCGGAAATTTTAATACTTTGGTAGCGATTCGTCTGGTAGCGGTGGAGACGCTACAGAAAATAATGCAGCTACGCCGTTTTCTGACACCACAGTGCTTTAAACGGTAGCAGTTGCATGTGTCCGGAGAACACCGCGCTAACGGCAGTCGTGGCCGAGTGGTTAAGGCGTCTGACTCGAAATCAGATTCCCTCTGGGAGCGTAGGTTCGAATCCTACCGGCTGCGTGCGATTTTGCGTAAAGAGGAGCAAACATTTTCGCACACATGTGACATGTGTGGGCGAATGCGGGTGCAAACCAGTGACGCCATTCTCAACAAGACGAAAATTTCCGTTTTAAGAATACTGAGTTTTCGCGACGACCGCTGCTTACTCTGGCTATCGGTTCACCTCACACTGACACTGACGCTGGGACTGCAGAAAGCCGTCGCTGAGATCGTGACTACACAGATGTGCTCGAAAGTGATGGACAGAGCGAACATCTCATTTTCTTTTTAAGAATCGCAATTTCAATCACTCGAGTGCGGCAAAAGCAGTGGTGCAGCGTTTCTTTTCTTAAGATCTCGCAGCTGCTTGGAGGTATGTCCATCGTTTTAAGACGACAGAAAACTAGCGTCAGCGGTGCGTCAGTGGGAAGTCGGTGAAGTCGCCATTGGAGCCGTAAGCCAGTAATTACGACATGCGAATCACTCGCACACCACGCAGCTGTACGATAATGCTCTTGCGTGGGTCCGCATAGCTGAGTCGGTAGAGCGTTAGGTTTTCAACCAAAGGGTCCTGGGTTCAAGTCCCTGTCTGGGCGAAAATTAATACACCTGTGTTCAAGTCCCTGACTGGGCGAAAATTAATACACTTTCGTAACGGCTAATGGAAACCGTACAGGAAAGAGTGAGGCCACGCCGTTTTCTGCCACCAGATTGCTTCTAAAGATGGCGGTTACAGTTGTCGGGAGTCGCTTCCGCCACCGGCAGTCGTGGCCGAGTGGTTAAGGCGTCTGACTTGAAATCAGATTCCCTCTGGGAGCGTAGGTTCGAGTCCTGCCGACTGCGAAAATTTTCTCGCTCTCAAATGGCGGACGTTCAGCTGCATCCTAGCAGTTGCGTCACTACTAAACACGTGGGTCACCAGCAATGTGCAGTGCTATTTGATCCAGGGCGCAGCGCTACAGTCGCGCCCAGAAGCCGCAGCTCATCTCCGCGTCTCACAGGCGTCCACCAGGTGTTAGTACAAGTGTCGCCTCACTGGGCAGTGCAGATGTGTCCATTTTAGCTTGCAGACGATGACGTGTGAGCTAACGCAAGTCGAATGTTTTACCGTGTGTATCTGCTAGATACTGCCTCCCATACGGTGGAGAGACTCACTCCTTCTTGTGTCTCGTTCTCCGCACACGAGTTGCCCCTGGCATCGATATGACACGGGTTTTCTAGCGTCAGCGAAGTCAATATTACACGAATCGAGTCGACATGTTTGCTTGTTACGATGACGGAAGAAGAAGAAATGTGTGTGTAACTTCACTGCATCGGCTGCTCGCCTTTCAGCGCCCCTGTGTCTTATCAGACGAAGGTGACTGTGAAATTGGCAACGAGGCAGAGGTTAATCAACACATGCAAATGAGAACCTTCAACGTCAGCCGAAATAGCTCAGTTGGGAGAGCGTTAGACTGAAGATCTAAAGGTCCCTGGTTCGATCCCGGGTTTCGGCAGGGATTCGTTTTGATGCGACGCCAATGGAATTACTCTGCGTTTGTGATAATGCAACTACCGCTGACAACAAAAATGACTCTCTCCTGTAGCTGTTCTGGTTGTCTAGTGCATGCCATAAGAGGAACTCACTAGACAACTAACTCCCCTAGAAGCAAAAGAATTAAAAATATCCTACCGACTGCATTCCTTTTTCTGTGTCAGGTGGTGAAGAACGTCTTCAACGGAACCGTGAAATGAGCGAAAGCGTGGGAAACATTGCATTCGAAATGCTTGTGAATTTTCCAATTGCCCAGTGAGTGTCGACAAAACACGTAAATTCTCTGCTCCAACGTATGAGACGTAACAACTGGTGCAATTTGTTGTTTCATCATGTGCCAGCAGTCTTCGATAGTGTGTTACGAGCTTAGCGCGGTAAGTTTGTAGACAGCATTTAGGCGACGTTTTATTTGTTAACGGCCCCATACAGCGATTGCACAACAGTAAAGGACATGAGTCAATGTATAGTTGTGCGTCGTGGGAGGTTTTGCAGCCTCGTGTGAGCCCGGATAGCTCAGTCGGTAGAGCATTAGGCTTTTAACCTAAGGGCTCAGGTTTCAAGTCCCTGTCCAGGCGGAAATTTTAATACTTTGGTAGCGATTCGTCTGGTAGCGGTGGAGACGCTACAGAAAATAATGCAGCTACGCCGTTTTCTGACACCACAGTGCTTTAAACGGTAGCAGTTGCATGTGTCCGGAGAACACCGCGCTAACGGCAGTCGTGGCCGAGTGGTTAAGGCGTCTGACTCGAAATCAGATTCCCTCTGGGAGCGTAGGTTCGAATCCTACCGGCTGCGTGCGATTTTGCGTAAAGAGGAGCAAACATTTTCGCACACATGTGACATGTGTGGGCGAATGCGGGTGCAAACCAGTGACGCCATTCTCAACAAGACGAAAATTTCCGTTTTAAGAATACTGAGTTTTCGCGACGACCGCTGCTTACTCTGGCTATCGGTTCACCTCACACTGACACTGACGCTGGGACTGCAGAAAGCCGTCGCTGAGATCGTGACTACACAGATGTGCTCGAAAGTGATGGACAGAGCGAACATCTCATTTTCTTTTTAAGAATCGCAATTTCAATCACTCGAGTGCGGCAAAAGCAGTGGTGCAGCGTTTCTTTTCTTAAGATCTCGCAGCTGCTTGGAGGTATGTCCATCGTTTTAAGACGACAGAAAACTAGCGTCAGCGGTGCGTCAGAGGGAAGTCGGTGAAGTCGCCATTGGAGCCGTAAGCCAGTAATTACGACATGCGAATCACTCGCACACCACGCAGCTGTACGATAATGCTCGTGCGTGGGTCCGCATAGCTGAGTCGGTAGAGCGTTAGGTTTTCAACCAAAGGGTCCTGGGTTCAAGTCCCTGTCTGGGCGAAAATTAATACACCTGCGTTCAAGTCCCTGACTGGGCGAAAATTAATACACTTTCGTAACGGCTAATGGAAACCGTACAGGAAAGAGTGAGGCCACGCCGTTTTCTGCCACCAGATTGCTTCTAAAGATGGCGGTTACAGTTGTCGGGAGTCGCTTCCGCCACCGGCAGTCGTGGCCGAGTGGTTAAGGCGTCTGACTTGAAATCAGATTCCCTCTGGGAGCGTAGGTTCGAGTCCTGCCGACTGCGAAAATTTTCTCGCTCTCAAATGGCGGACGTTCAGCTGCATCCTAGCAGTTGCGTCACTACTAAACACGTGGGTCACCAGCAATGTGCAGTGCTATTTGATCCAGGGCGCAGCGCTACAGTCGCGCCCAGAAGCCGCAGCTCATCTCCGCGTCTCACAGGCGTCCACCAGGTGTTAGTACAAGTGTCGCCTCACTGGGCAGTGCAGATGTGTCCATTTTAGCTTGCAGACGATGACGTGTGAGCTAACGCAAGTCGAATGTTTTACCGTGTGTATCTGCTAGATACTGCCTCCCATACGGTGGAGAGACTCACTCCTTCTTGTGTCTCGTTCTCCGCACACGAGTTGCCCCTGGCATCGATATGACACGGGTTTTCTAGCGTCAGCGAAGTCAATATTACACGAATCGAGTCGACATGTTTGCTTGTTACGATGACGGAAGAAGAAGAAATGTGTGTGTAACTTCACTGCATCGGCTGCTCGCCTTTCAGCGCCCCTGTGTCTTATCAGACGAAGGTGACTGTGAAATTGGCAACGAGGCAGAGGTTAATGAACACATGCAAATGAGAACCTTCAACGTCAGCCGAAATAGCTCAGTTGGGAGAGCGTTAGACTGAAGATCTAAAGGTCCCTGGTTCGATCCCGGGTTTCGGCAGGGATTCGTTTTGATGCGACGCCAATGGAATTACTCTGCGTTTGTGATAATGCAACTACCGCTGACAACAAAAATGACTCTCTCCTGTAGCTGTTCTGGTTGTCTAGTGCATGCCATAAGAGGAACTCACTAGACAACTAACTCCCCTAGAAGCAAAAGAATTAAAAATATCCTACCGACTGCATTCCTTTTTCTGTGTCAGGTGGTGAAGAACGTCTTCAACGGAACCGTGAAATGAGCGAAAGCGTGGGAAACATTGCATTCGAAATGCTTGTGAATTTTCCAATTGCCCAGTGAGTGTCGACAAAACACGTAAATTCTCTGCTCCAACGTATGAGACGTAACAACTGGTGCAATTTGTTGTTGCATCATGTACCAGCAGTCTTCGATAGTGTGTTACGAGCTTAGCGCGATAAGTTTGTAGACAGCATTTAGGCGACGTTTTATTTGTTAACGGCCCCATACAGCGATTGCACAACAGTAAAGGACATGAGTCAATGTATAGTTGTGCGTCGTGGGAGGTTTTGCAGCCTCGTGTGAGCCCGGATAGCTCAGTCGGTAGAGCATTAGGCTTTTAACCTAAGGGCCCAGGTTTCAAGTCCCTGTCCAGGTGGAAATTTTAATACATTTGTAGCGATTCGTCTGGTAGCGGTGGAGACGCTACAGAAAATAATGCAGCTACGCCGTTTTCTGACACCACAGTGCTTTAAACGGTAGCAGTTGCATGTGTCCGGAGAATACCGCGCTAACGGCAGTCGTGGCCGAGTGGTTAAGGCGTCTGACTCGAAATCAGATTCCCTCTGGGAGCGTAGGTTCGAATCCTACCGGCTGCGTGCGATTTTGCGTAAAGAGGAGCAAACATTTTCGCACACATGTGACATGTGTGGGCGAATGCGGGTGCAAACCAGTGACGCCATTCTCAACAAGACGAAAATTTCCGTTTTAAGAATACTGAGTTTTCGCGACGACCGCTGCTTACTCTGGCTATCGGTTCACCTCACACTGACACTGACGCTGGGACTGCAGAAAGCCGTCGCTGAGATCCTGAGTACACAGATGTGCTCGAAAGTGATGGACAGAGCGAACATCTCATTTTCTTTTTAAGAATCGCAATTTCAATCACTCGAGTGCGGCAAAAGCAGTGGTGCAGCGTTTCTTTTCTTAAGATCTCGCAGTTGCTTGGAGGTATGTCCATCGTTTTAAGACGACAGAAAACTAGCGTCAGCAGTGCGTCAGTGGGAAGTCGGTGAAGTCGCCATTGGAGCCGTAAGCCAGTAATTACGACATGCGAATCACTCGCACACCACGCAGCTGTACGATAATGCTCTTGCGTGGGTCCGCATAGCTGAGTCGGTAGAGCGTTAGGTTTTCAACCAAAGGGTCCTGGGTTCAAGTCCCTGTCTGGGCGAAAATTAATACACCTGTGTTCAAGTCCCTGACTGGGCGAAAATTAATACACTTTCGTAACGGCTAATGGAAACCGTACAGGAAAGAGTGAGGCCACGCCGTTTTCTGCCACCAGATTGCTTCTAAAGATGGCGGTTACAGTTGTCGGGAGTCGCTTCCGCCACCGGCAGTCGTGGCCGAGTGGTTAAGGCGTCTGACTTGAAATCAGATTCCCTCTGGGAGCGTAGGTTCGAGTCCTGCCGACTGCGAAAATTTTCTCGCTCTCAAATGGCGGACGTTCAGCTGCATCCTAGCAGTTGCGTCACTACTAAACACGTGGGTCACCAGCAATGTGCAGTGCTATTTGATCCAGGGCGCAGCGCTACAGTCGCGCCCAGAAGCCGCAGCTCATCTCCGCGTCTCACAGGCGTCCACCAGGTGTTAGTACAAGTGTCGCCTCACTGGGCCGTGCAGATGTGTCCATTTTAGCTTGCAGACGATGACGTGTGAGCTAACGCAAGTCGAATGTTTTACCGTGTGTATATGCTAGATACTGCCTCCCATACGGTGGAGAGACTCACTCCTTCTTGTGTCTCGTTCGCCGCACACGAGTTGCCCCTGGCATCGATATGACACGGGTTTTCTAGCGTCAG
>NW_025726292.1:37500-40000 GCF_021461395.2 Schistocerca americana | reverse complement strand
ATAAGAGGAACTCACTAGACAACTAACTCCCCTAGAAGCAAAAGAATTAAAAATATCCTACCGACTGCATTCCTTTTTCTGTGTCAGGTGGTGAAGAACGTCTTCAACGGAACCGTGAAATGAGCGAAAGCGTGGGAAACATTGCATTCGAAATGCTTGTGAATTTTCCAATTGCCCAGTGAGTGTCGACAAAACACGTAAATTCTCTGCTCCAACGTATGAGACGTAACAACTGGTGCAATTTGTTGTTGCATCATGTGCCAGCAGTCTTCGATAGTGTGTTACGAGCTTAGCGCGATAAGTTTGTAGACAGCATTTAGGCGACGTTTTATTTGTTAACGGCCCCATACAGCGATTGCACAACAGTAAAGGACATGAGTCAATGTATAGTTGTGCGTCGTGGGAGGTTTTGCAGCCTCGTGTGAGCCCGGATAGCTCAGTCGGTAGAGCATTAGGCTTTTAACCTAAGGGCCCAGGTTTCAAGTCCCTGTCCAGGTGGAAATTTTAATACATTGGTAGCGATTCGTCTGGTAGCGGTGGAGACGCTACAGAAAATAATGCAGCTACGCCGTTTTCTGACACCACAGTGCTTTAAACGGTAGCAGTTGCATGTGTCCGGAGAATACCGCGCTAACGGCAGTCGTGGCCGAGTGGTTAAGGCGTCTGACTCGAAATCAGATTCCCTCTGGGAGCGTAGGTTCGAATCCTACCGGCTGCGTGCGATTTTGCGTAAAGAGGAGCAAACATTTTCGCACACATGTGACATGTGTGGGCGAATGCGGGTGCAAACCAGTGACGCCATTCTCAACAAGACGAAAATTTCCGTTTTAAGAATACTGAGTTTTCGCGACGACCGCTGCTTACTCTGGCTATCGGTTCACCTCACACTGACACTGACGCTGGGACTGCAGAAAGCCGTCGCTGAGATCCTGAGTACACAGATGTGCTTGAAAGTGATGGACAGAGCGAACATCTCATTTTCTTTTTAAGAATCGCAATTTCAATCACTCGAGTGCGGCAAAAGCAGTGGTGCAGCGTTTCTTTTCTTAAGATCTCGCAGTTGCTTGGAGGTATGTCCATCGTTTTAAGACGACAGAAAACTAGCGTCAGCAGTGCGTCAGTGGGAAGTCGGTGAAGTCGCCATTGGAGCCGTAAGCCAGTAATTACGACATGCGAATCACTCGCACACCACGCAGCTGTACGATAATGCTCTTGCGTGGGTCCGCATAGCTGAGTCGGTAGAGCGTTAGGTTTTCAACCAAAGGGTCCTGGGTTCAAGTCCCTGTCTGGGCGAAAATTAATACACCTGTGTTCAAGTCCCTGACTGGGCGAAAATTAATACACTTTCGTAACGGCTAATGGAAACCGTACAGGAAAGAGTGAGGCCACGCCGTTTTCTGCCACCAGATTGCTTCTAAAGATGGCGGTTACAGTTGTCGGGAGTCGCTTCCGCCACCGGCAGTCGTGGCCGAGTGGTATTTACAGTTGCCGTCCTAGCGCATGCGCAAGTGATTCTTGTAACCGCGAAGTATGAGCAACGGGAATGACATCATGACAGGAAGTTTTATGGTGTAGCCGATTCACGTGACATTGGTTGTGAATTGAGGCAAACGCTGAGACGTGTCATTAAATATTTGTGTTCTGACTGTGTTGGTGCTACAGACAAGAGGTTTAGGAGAGTTTCTTGTTGTTTCCATCTAAGAAGCAAGTTTCACTAAGGCTCAGATAACACATATTCACCAATGGCTTCTCAGTCATATTACCGGTCACCGTGTACACCAACAGTGTATCCTGCTGAACCATTTGATCCAAAGGCCGATGCAGAAATATTAAGGAAAGCAATGAAGGGATTTGGCACCGATGAGCAGGCCATAATTGATATAGTAACTAGACGGAGCATAGTACAGCGCATTGAAATAGCGGACACTTATAAAACAATGTATGGGAAGGATTTAATATCAAATTTAAAAAGTGAACTGAGTGGGAATTTTGAGAATGTCATTATTGGGCTGATGACACCTCTGCCACAGTTTTATGCTAAAGAATTGAATGATGCAGTCAGAGGCCTGGGGACAGATGAGGAAGCTATTATTGAGATAATGTGCACACTGAGCAACTATGGAATACGTGCAATTTGTTCAGTCTATGAGAAAATGTATGGAAGAACCCTGGAACATGATTTAAAAGATGACACCTCAGGACACTTCAAGCGTTTCCTTGTATCTCTCTGTATGGCAAACAGGGATGACAATACAGATGTGGATGAGACAGCAGCCCAACAAGATGCAAACGCACTTTTTGAAGCAGGTGAGAAGCAGTGGGGAACAGAAGAGTCAGTTTTCAATGCAATTTTGGTTTCTCGTAGTGAAAATCATTTGAGGCAAGTGTTTGTGGAATATGAGAAACTGACGGGTCACACCCTGGAGGAAGCCATTAAGAGTGAATTTTCAGGAAGCATAAAGAAGGGCTTGATGGCAATAGTGAAGTGCATCGTAGACAA